>NC_052101.1:33416137-33716137 GCF_015852505.1 Tachyglossus aculeatus
GCCCATCCCGCACCCTCCGCTCCTCTTGCCGCTAATCTCCTCACTGTGCCTCGTTCTCCCCTGTCCCGCCGTCAACTCCCGGCCCACGTCATCCCCGGGTCCTGGAATGCCCTCCCTCTGCCCATCCGCCAAGCTCGCTCTCTTCCTTCCTTCAAGGCCCTGCTGAGAGCTCACCTCCTCCAGGAGGCCTTCCCAGACTGAGCCCCCTCCTTGCTCTCCCCCTCGTCCCCCTCTCCATCCCCCCGTCTTACCTCCTTCCCTTCCCCACAGCACCTGCATACATGTATATATGTTTGTACATAGTTATTACTCTATTTATTTATTTGTTTATTTTACTTGTACATACCTATTCTATTTATTTTATTTTGTTAATATGTTTGGTTTTGTTCTCTGTCTCCCCCTTCTAGACTGTGAGCCCACGGTTGGGTAGGGACTGTCTCTATATGTTGCCAACTTGTACTTCCCAAGCGCTTGGTACGGTGCTCTGCACACAGTAAGCACTCAATAAATACGACTGATTGATTGATTGAAAAATATCACTTGCTGAAGAACTCATTTTAGAAGCAAATGCAATTTGCAGTCGTTCTCAGAAATGATTTTTCTCTGAGCTTTAAAAAAGTAAAAAGTGTCACCTTTTCTGTGTAATAAAAAGGCGACATGATGAAGAAAATTATGAGTTGTGTAGCAACTTTACAATTAAAATTAACCCTGTGATAAGTTGTTTTTTTTTCAAATTAAGGTGACCACACGGCACCTTATTTTGCAGGACACCCCGATTTTCATCATACGCTTTGGGTTCTGTGTGAAATCAATACAGGATGCATTTTATCCTGTAGTTTTGTTTGTAACTAACTGACACAGTACCACCCCCAAGGAGGCGAGCATCCCACCGATAACCAGCTTTGCCCATGCAGGGATTTTCAACTTTATCCTATTCTCCCTTAATC
This sequence comes from Tachyglossus aculeatus, assembly GCF_015852505.1. NCBI lineage: Eukaryota > Metazoa > Chordata > Mammalia > Monotremata > Tachyglossidae > Tachyglossus > Tachyglossus aculeatus. The sequence continues at coordinate 33,417,085 of NC_052101.1, forward strand.
CGCAGTTTCCTTTCAGCCTTTCCTATGCAAGAACTTCAAAGCCATGACATTGAGGACCAGGCAGGGAAGAACATTTTGACTGCCACGACTCTGCTCCCATCTCTGCCATGCCTTGTTTCATCCCCACAGTCAGTCAATCGTATTTATTCATTCATTCATTCAATCGTATTTATTGAGCGCTTACTGTGTGCAGAGCACTGTACTAAGCGCTTGGGAAGTACAAGTTGGCAACATATAGAGACGGTACCTACCCAACAACGGGCTCACAGTCTAGAAGGGCGAGACAGAAAGCAAAACAAAATATATTAACAAAATAAAATATTTACTGAGCACTTACTGTATGTAGAGCATTGTACTATGTGCTTAGAAGAGTAAATATGATTGAATGAATGAATACAATATAACAATAAACAGACACACTCCCTGCCCATTTTGACACCTGTCTACATGTTTTGTTTTGTTATCTGTCTCCCCCTTCGAGACTATGAGCTGTTGTTGGGTAGGGGCCGTCTCTATATGTTGCCAGCTTGTACTTCCCAAGCGCTTAGTACAGTGTTCTGCACACAGTAAGCACTCAATAAATACAATTGAATGAATGAATGAAGTAGTGGGTTGAAAGGAATCTGCACACTGGGGAAAGGTAGGTTACTGGCATGAGGATGGCCCAGAGGAAAAAAGAAGAGGAGTAGGGTGGCAGGAGGGCTGTAGGACCTGGTTTGGGTCACCTGGGTCCTGGGGGTCTGCAGCGCTGCCATGGACACTGAGATTTACTAGTGCTGGGGGAAAGCAAGGATGAGCGAAGAAAGATAAAAGATACACCTGATGTCAGATATGGAAACAAAATACTGTTTTCCTAATATATATTCAAATTAATTTTTATCAATTAATTTCAAAGTTTAAAAAATCCTGTAAACACTTCACAGTTGCATCACTTGAAGGTTCTGTCCCTTAAACTCAGGATATGTGCTTTAGTTTCCTCGCCTGCAAAATGGAGGTTAAGTATCTCTTATTTCTCCCTCTTAGACTGTGAGCCCCACATAAGACTGAGTCTGATTCAATCGTATTGTAGCTTCCCCACCCCTTAGCATGGGGTTGGTACAAAATAATTCCTTAATTTCTATAATTATTATCATCATTATTATAATACATGGTCACCCTCTATAAGATTCATGTGAATGTATCTGCAATATGTAAATATATTTACTTTTCACTCATCCTAGCTAATAATAGAAAAGAGTGCTGGTCAAGAGGTGAAAGAATTAATGGCATGAAAATAATCTACATTTCTTCCGAATTACATGTACTAAGTTGGAGATGTTTATATCTTCAGGGCATAAACAAGCCTGCTTAGCTGGTCAGTGTAGTTCAGGTTTCTGGCTCACCTTCAATACGTATAAATAATCTAATATAAATGAGACTGCAAAGAGTTTGCTGAGAAAAATGACCCACCTTTAAAGCAAGTAATGTGTTGTAAATAACTTCTTGTCATTTCTGAATGCAGATTCTTTCAAGACCAGTAATCCATTGCTGGAAATTAAATCTGGAGTAAGGCCATTACTCATTTTCAATAATAGGCAAATCAAGAGCTCCCAAGAGACATTTCTGTGTTACAAATACTAGATTTCCGTTTGTCTCAGCTTGGGGCTTCCTTTTTCTATGGTTCTGTAGCATTACGCTGCTTAACAGAGGGGTAGCCCACAAACAGTAAATCCACATTGGTCCTTATTCCATGACACTAGAACCTCTTGAGAAGCAAATGCCTGTAAACCTTTTTTTTTCCCCAAATTGCTATTATAAAAAATTATCAGTGGCAGCAGCTGATATGTACTGGGTAATCACTGTACAAGTGTAAATGGGCAATGTAGTCTCTGACTACACAGGCTATCACTGGTCCCTGCCCTGTAGAAGTTTCCAATCTCGACCAACCATTACCATTTAATTTATAGCCTGAAATACAGTAGTTTCATAACAACACATTAGCAACTTGTCTGAGCACCACATTTCTGTCCTTGTTCTTGCACAGAAGAGGAGTATTGGGAACGTTACTTACAGTCAATTAGCATGCCTTGTTTGAATGCAATAATTCCTTCAACATGTTTTTTTAACCAAAATGTATCAAGCACCAGGGACCTATGATAAATAAAACATTTTTGGCAACTTTTGGAAGTATTTCCACTGACACACTCAGATTTTCAACAGAAGCGGGTGAAAATGAATTTTTTTTCCAATAGAAGGGGACATTTTTAAAAAGCACAAAGCACAATACAGCACACGGACCAAAAATGCAATTCTGACAAATTCCAGGAAAGCACTCTACGTGGGGAGAGTAAAATTGACCCAGCTAGAACAAAATCTGCAAGAGGAGCAAATCCACTACTGAAATGCAATAAGTTCTTCAAGAGGAAGGAATCAAAACTGCCTAATTTGAGCCACAGGAGAAAGAATTAGAGAAAGATGATTCTGACTCAGTGCTCATGAGCCTTCTTCCTTCTATAGAAAGGAAATCTATTCTCTTTGTTGTCCAACTTCAGTTGGTCCTATTTGTTTTTCTTGACAGGTTTTTCTTTCCTCTCTAGGTCCAGTTGCACCTTAAGCCTTCATTAACATTTGACAGTCTGGGGATCAGGAAACAGGGGTAAGAAAGGACGGGGAGGTCAACAAGCATAGCATGTAAGACAAAATGCAAATCCTTCTGAAGAATCCTGGAGCTGAAACTTCAAAAGAGACGACTCAGCCTGACCAAGTTAAGCCTCTTAATTATTTCTGCTGCGTATTAACAATCTGGGGAATCAGATCTGCTTTAACTATCAGACTGTTTTCTTCTAGTCTCTCAGTACTCTACTATCTAATATTATCTTGGTTGTGCTATAAGCCTCCATAGTTCCTCTAACGACTGGAAACTGAATAATTGATAATGATCATCCTCCCAGAACGCTAAAACCCTCTCTTTACCCTATAATGCTTGACAGACTAACACTCTTCTGAATTTGTTTCTCGCCTCTTTTAACCCAAATGAGTTGTTTGAGAGACTATTCTATCTAGCTTCCGCCTCACCAAAATCAGTTTTCCAGGCCAAAGATGAGGCCTGACTTGGTAGGTGGTAGATTTGGTAGGAGTGTGGATAATTACAGTACAATCACATTTTTTTTTAAGATGAATTCCATTTTTTAGGAACAAAGAGGAACAAAAAAACCTCAGTTCTGTGAATTTCTAGCTATTTTATCCAGTTAGCTGAAGGTCTTATTTTTTGGAAAGAAAGAGTACTGTGAATATGATTTAGTTTTTCTCTGCTCGAATGCAGTGAACTATTTGTCCAAATGATATTGCCCAAGGATTTGAAAATAGTTACATTTATTTTAATTATACTGAAAATGTTTAAGTAATAATTCCCCAAACCCCTCTGTAACATTTTTCATATCATAAAACAAGACTCACTTGATATCTCAGCTGAAATTATACAGAATCCATTAACTGAGGTAAATTCATATAAAACTGAAAAAAAATTCTATCACCTGTAATAGAATCCTGGATATCAGGAAACAATTTTTTTTCATGTAAACATTGTTGATCTCACCAGGGGCACAAGTGTAAATGGACAAGTCACTGAATATTGCATGGAATTCCTAATACACAGCAGGGAATATTTTGATGGATTAAAGATAAATTTTCAATTGGGCAATATTTTCTTTCAAACAGCCACTTAAAATTTGTGTTGGAGGAGAAACTATGGAAGAACAGGGAGAAGGAGTTCCTGTCTGCTAATTCTGTTGCACTCTAAGAGAAGCAGTGTGGCTTTGTGGAATGAGCCTGGACTTGGGAGTGAGAAGACATGGGTTCTAATTCGTTCTAATTCAGACTCCACCACTTGTTCACTGTGTGTCCTTGGGCAAGTCACTTAACTTCTCTGTGCCTCAGTTACTTCATCTGTAAAATGGGGATTAATTCTGTAAGCATGGGACAACCTGATTACCTTATATCTACCCCAGTGCTTAGAACATTGCTTGGCACATAGTAGGCACTTAACACCATTATTACTATTATTATTATTATTACAAGAGCTAAGTACAGTGCTCTGCACATAGTAAGTGTTCAATCAATACCACTGATTGATAGATCGATTATCTCTCTTAGAAAGCAAAGAAGCTCTTTATTGTTTGTATTAGGGCCAAGTGCCCTTAAAAAAAGTCTCCTATTTTCCTTTTCATTCCCTCCTGTGTCTTCTCAAAGAAGCTCTTTATTGTTTGTATTAGGGCCAAGTGCCCTTAAAAAAAGTCTACTATTTTCCTTTTCATTCCCTCCCTGTGTCTTCTCCGCTGCTGGTTTGTCATCACTCAGATTACTGCTGTCTTAATCCCTGAGAAGAGGCCTGGGTACATTTATCACAAAATGAGCATTTAAAATGTTTGTTCTTTTAGCCACCTTGTTTGACTGGAACTATGAGAAAGCTTGGACCAAGCAAGTAAGTACTTGAACTTGTTTGAAGAATTCACAATCTTCCTCTGAATAAATAACTTGTGAATGTTATGGTTGTAGATTTCCTTTAAAGATTATGTAATGGACCATTCATGGGTGCTCCAAAGCCACTCACAAGGTCACTAACCTGGGCCTTGGAAAGATCTCTAATCACTCCAATTTTCCTGTATGCCTTGGTGGAGTACGGAAATTGAGAGACCCCCTTTGAGTCACTTTATACAGTAAGTGTTCAATAAATACCTTTGATTGATATTCATTCAATCGTATTTATTGAGTGCTTACTGTGTGCAGAGCACTGTACTAAGCGCTTGGGAAGTACAAGTTGGGTAGAGATGGTCTCTACCCAACAGCAGGTTATCAAAGTGCCTTACAATTTAATAAAACACTTTCTTCACTCATATCTCCTGTTGTCTCCTTCCAAGAGCAACTCATCATCATCAATCGTATTTATTGAGCGCTTACTATGTGCAGAGCACTGTACTAAACTCCTATAAAAGGCACTCCAACGAAGAGCAGCCCAGTGAATGGATTCTAACATCATCCTGCTACAATAAAGCTCTTGGAATATAAGGAGAGGACAAACAGTCCCTGCCCTCAAGGCTCTTAGAATCTTCCTAGATTGTGAGTCCCCAGAAGGACAGAGTCCATGTCTAATATTCACCTGTGTACTCTTTCCCAGTGCTCAGACCAGTGCTCTGCATCCAATAAGTGCTTAATATTTATCATTACTATTACCAGGCTAGATGCACATTTGCTTGCTGGCCAGATTCAGGCCAGGGGCATTCAAAACACCACTCTGTGATTCTAGGAGGGCACTGCTGCACCACTTAGATCTGCCGGAAGAGAAGTGGGCTCAATATAAATTCAAGATGATCCTCTATCCAGAATGCATGCATGAAAATACAATTTTTATCTGGCATTTCCTGGGTGGATATTATGAAAGCAAAGCCCATTGCTCAAACTAATTGTCAAAACTGGTCAGCCACAATTTCTAGCTTATTACCGATTCATCTCTTTGCCGTTACTATGGCAAGGAATGTTTAAATGAATCATTAATAGGGCAATGAAAATTAAGCCTCAGAGAAAATCATCTCAGTGTATAACTATCTAATAAACATTTTTTCTGTCATCTCGCCTTGTTGCCTCTTACCCAGAACAACCCCTAAAACGACTTCAATAAATAACAATGGAGTGAAGGTTTCAAGATTCCTGATAGTTTGTGGTCAACAGTCCTAGCGTCATCCTCTACCAATGCAAATGAAATGGCATTTGGAAGACACAAAATAGCTAGAGTCTGAGAATCAGTAGAAAGACTATACTATGACTGCTTCGGTAAAAAGTTTTTGACTAATGGGGGATTGGTCAATTGGTCTGAGTAACAAGTGCACTTCCGAAACACAATCTTTCAGCAATTCACTTGAAAATTGTTTAAAGCTTAATCGCATGATTTTGTAGCTACAAAAACAAAAACTAATTTAAGCTGTCTTTCTAGAAGGTGGCAAGAATAGAGAAATCGATCTTCCATCAATCAATTTATCAATGGCATTCCTTGAGCACTTACTCTGAATAGAGGACTGCACTAAGCAATTATCCATGAAAAGCACACTGGGTGATTTCAAGGTGCTTCCATTTTGGGTATCCACCCTTTAGGAGAGCTGATGTTTGCTTACCTAGATAGTCACTTGCTGTTTGTGTTTCCTACTCTGTCTTTTGATGATGCTTAATATTTTACATAAATATGTGAAATGGTTACCTTTAATGCCTTCTTGAATATCGTATTGTTGTTTTGAGTAGCATTTACCACAAATAAGGTTTTTGTGATCTTGTGAAAAATCACTTTGCCTTTGGAAATGAACTACTCTTGTCCCCCTTAAATCAGAATTGAAGACTATGAGCATATGCAACATCTAACAGGGACACAAATACTGGGATAAAACCAATAGCCACTGCCATGTAAAAATGAACCTTTTTAAAGTACAGAATAGATCTAATAGGGAATCTGTCTTATAGGTTACTGCTTCATGCACCATCTGTAAGAATTGATTCACTTCTGAAGCCTACAAATAGATACGTTGACATCAGACTCATAGAACAATAACTCAATAACTACTTTATAAACCACTTGATAAAAATCAGTGAACCAAGTGGCTATCCACATAAAAGTCAAACAAAACAGAGAAATCACTCCTTCATATGTGCCATAAATGTAAGACAAACACCAGCTGAAAGCACTGAAACAGTGCTTATGAAAATACCAAGTTTGAGTGACAAGAGAGTCTATCTTTTTTAAGTTGGTTAGTCATCATTCCTTTCAATCATATTTCAATCATATTGAGTGCTTCTGTGTACACAGCATTGTACTAAGCGCTTGGGAGAATGCAATATAAGAGTTGATTGACATGTTTCCTTCCCACAAGAAGCAGACTTCCTGTGTTGTGTGCGTAATGGTCTGTATGGAGTGTTTTTGTGCAGGCTTTCTCATAGTACCGTAAGTCTATTACTACAGTACAACGGGAAATATTCAAAATTGGAATTACAAAATGTTCATCAAAATTGCTATTGCTATTTTAAAGTGTCCTTCTGACCCTTTATGCATTACCAATGTGCTAAAAGATAAATTGTACACAATCCTGTTCAAGGCATTCTTGGGAATGTAACAGAACTGGAAGATGATTCCTATGCTTCCAGACATCCAGAAAGTGTTTCCAACATAACAGGCTAGTAATCAAAAGTCTTGCTGCAAATGTCACTGCTACAAATTGATGACTGCTTTGGTGGCACTCAGAGGACAAGCAAACAATTTTGGACCATTTTGCAAAGTAACAAATCATTCTCAATTTACAATAAGCCTGAGAAAGTCAACTGTTTTGGACCATTCTGCACACCCACATAGTCCTGCCTCAAAGAGATGAAATCTGTCAATGAATCCTGATACCTTGGCAGTGGTTTAGCAAGCAGTGTCTTGCTAGACAAAAAAAAAATGAAAAAGAAAATCATCAGGGAATCAGTAAGTAGCATGGTATCAGGTTTCAGACCAAAATGAAGGTCTTTAGAGCAACTAAAATTGCAAACCTTCTTTATAGCTGATACCTGAATCTGTCACAGTTTTCATCCAGTTTCTTGGAGAACAGACATCACCTTGGTTCAAGCTCTTGTCATGCCATAGGTAAGCTAGTACATCATCCCTCTCATGGGTCATCTTGCCTGAAGTCTCTTCCCACTCCAATCTACATTATATCTTGCTGAAGCAGTGTGGCCTAGTGGAAAGAACATGGTCCTGGAAGCCAGATGACTTGGATTCTAATCCCTCCACTACTTGTCTGCTGTGTCACCTTCGACAAGTCACTTCACTTCTCTGTGCCTCAGTTGCCTCATCTGGGGATTAAGAATGTGAGCAGAATGTGGGACAGGGACTTTGCCCAACCCACTTATCTTGTATCTGCCCCAGTGCTTGGTTCAGTGCCTGGCATATAATTATTATTACTATTATTATATTTATTAAGCACTAACTATGACAGGCTCTGGCTGGGGTGAATACAAGCAAATTGGGTTGGACAGAGTCCCTGTCCCAAATGGGGATCACAGTTTCAAGCCCCATTTTATAGATGAGGTAACAAGCACAGAGAAGTGAAGTGACTTGCCCAAGATTACACAGCAATTACACAACAGACCAGTGGCAGAACTGGGAATAGAACCCATGACCTACTGACTCCCAAATCTGTGCTCTATTCACTATGCCATGATGCTTCCCATAAAATTTCTGATAGCACTTAACAGATACCATCAAAAAATAAATAAATAGATCATCTTTTAAAATGTCTTTTTTAAATGGCATTTGTTAAGTGCTTACTATGTATCAGGCACTGTAGTAAGCATTGGAGTAGATACAAGCTAATCAGGTTGGCCATGCTGCTTCCGGCACATCTCCCTCCACTCCTCAAAAATCAGTCAATGTCATTTATTGAATGCTTACTATGAGCAGAGCACTGTATTAAGCTCTTGGGAGAGTTCAGTACAACAGGGTTAGGGAACTGAGGCACAGAAAAGTTAAGTGACTTGCCCAAGGTTACACGACAGTCAAATGGTGGAGCTGGGATTAGAACTTGGGTCTTCAAAAACTGCTAATGGTTAGCACTTCCCCCTTCCCACATCAAGCAACAACTCCTTGTAAATGACTTCAAGGCTCTTCATGAGTTTTTTCTGTTGTTATGCATATCTGCTGTCCAGATATGTCCATCATTTCTCCCAAACTCACCTTCCAACTGTGTTTTGCTCTCAACATTCCCTCATGGCTTCCCCAATTAATCTATAACACCCAAATTCAATGAACCCAACAGCTTTCCTTAGCAGTTATGCATTCATAGTCACCCCAGGGATCTGGCAAATGAGTCCAGTTCACTCAGGGGTTTACTGGAGAAGATGCCAAAAGACCTACACTGAACTTGGGATCCCTCTAAGAGAACTGGCATTACCCCAGGCCTGGGACCTCCAGGCGATACGGACAAAAAGTGAAAGCAGTGACAGAAATAGAGGAGGGAGAGAGAAAAGTGGAGAGATAAAGACAGAGGAGTACAGGGAAAGGTAGGGAAAGAAGAAAAGGGAAAGAGTGAGGAGGAGCAAAGGAAAGGAAAGAGTGAGGTGAAAATAGGGAAAGCAAAGGGAGAAGGAGAAATGAGAAGGGGACAAGAGGCAAAGAGAAAGTAGAGAGGGAGAGGTGAAAGGGAAAAACTTACTACCACCAAGGCCACTGCTTTTCATTATTATTATTATCATTTTATTAAAGTATTTGTTAAGCACTTACTATGTGTTAAGTACTGTTTTAAGCACTGGGGTCGATACAAGTCAATCCGGCCAGACACAGTCTCGTTCCTGGGAACAAGAGAAGTGGTAGCACATTTTGGAATGAGTCACTTTAGCTGAGGTAGCCAAGACTCTTGTTAATTTTCCCCTGGTCATGGTGGCAGAGCTGAATGAAGTATGACTCTATCACAGGATCCTTAGCAAAAGCAACAGTGTAAGAAGCTGCAGCAGCCTGGCCCACGTTGAGCCGATTCTTCTTGGGCTCTTGCCAGTGCCACCCAGGAGTAAGTGGCAGCAGCCTTAGATTCATTCAATCCTACTTACTGAGCATTTACTGTGTGCAGAGCACTTTACTAAGCGCTTGGGAGAATACAACAATAAACAGACACACTCCCTGCCCACAATGAGCTGGCAGCCAATCTCCTGGTCAGAACAGCCAAGGGCTGCACATAAACAGAAGTAGCAGCATGGCCTAGTGGATACAGCATGGGCCTGGGAGTAAGAAGGACAAGGTTTTTCCACCTGTCTGCTTTGTGACCTTTGGCAAGTCACTAAACTTTTCTGTGCCTCATTTATGTCATCTATAAAATAGGGATGAAGACTGTGAACACCATGTGGGACAGGGACCTTGTCCAGCCTGATAAGCTTGTATCTACTCAAGCACCTACTACAGTGCCTGGCACATACTAAGCACTTAACAAGTACCATAAAGAACCCCAAACAAACCAAAATAGGATTTTCCAGTGTGGTGGGGAGAACATTCATTCTATCGTATTTACTGAGTGCTTACTGTGTGCAGAGCACTTTACTACGTGCTTGGGAAGTACAAGTCAGCAACATATAGAGACGGTCCCTTCCCAACAACAGGCTCACAGTCTAGGAGGGGGAGACAGACAACAAAACAAAACAAGTAGACAGGTGTCAAAACCGTCAGGATAAATAGAATTATAGCTATATGCACATCATTAATAAAATAATAGAGTAGTAAATATGTACAAGTAAAATGAATAGAGTAATAAATAAGTACAAATATATACAAGTGCTGCGGTGAGGGGAAGGGGGGTAGGGCAGAGGGTGGGAGAGGGGGCGATGGGGAGGGGAGGACCCTTTCCTCTCCATCCAAAACAATACCTTGCTGGTTCAATCTCTCATTTTATCCCAACTGGATTACTACATCAGCCTCCTTTCTGCTCTCCCATCCTCCTTTCTCTCCTCACTTCAGTCTATACTTCACGCTGCTGCACAGATTATCTTTGTGCAGAAACGCTCTGGGCACGTTACTCCCCTCCTCAAAAATCTCCAGTGGCTGCCTGTCAACCTACGCATCAAGTAAAAACTCCTCACTCTCAGTTTTAAGGCTGTCCATCACCTCGCCCCCTCCTACCTCACCTCCCTTCTCTCCTTCTACAGCCCAGCCCATACCCCTCGCACCTCTGCCACTAACCACCTCACTGTACCTCATTCTTGCCTGTCCCACCATCAACCCCCCGGCCCACGTCCTCCCCCTGGCCTGGAATGCCCTCCCTCCACACATCTGCCAAGCTAGCTCTCTTCCTCCCTTCAGAGCCCTACTGAGAGCTCACTTCCTCCAAGAGACCTTCCCAGACTGAGCCCCCTTTTTCCACTCCTCCTCCCCATCCCCCGCCCTACCTCCTTCCCCTCCCCACAGCACCTGTATATATGTTTGTACAGATTTATTACTCTATTTTACTTGTTCATATTTACTATTCTATTTATTTTGTTAGTGATGTGCATTTAGCTTTAATTCTATTTGTTCTGACGATTTTGACACCTGTCCACATGTTTTGTTTCGTTGTCTGTCTCCCCTTTCTAGACTGTGAGCCCATTGTTGGGTAGGAACCGTCTCTATATGTTGCCAACTTGTACTCCCCAAGTGCTTAGTACAGTGCTCTGCACACAGTAAGCGCTCAATAAATACGATTGAATGAATGAACGAATGCGAGGAAAAAAGGGGGAAAAAGAGGGCTCAGCCCGGAACAGTAAACTGGAAACTCCCATTCAGGCATGACCACCCGCCACTCTGTCCCAAAGGGTAGTTCATCATAGCAGGAGGTATAGTTCAGCACTGCCACGGAAGATGTGGAACTGGAGAAATAAGCTAAGCAATCTCTTCCTTCTTCCCTCCATGATGCCGCACCATTGTCACTATGGCAAAAATGACCTCTCCTGTCATTCTGATTGAAAATGAGACCCTAATATTTCCTATCTTAAGCCAATCGAGTGGCAGAAAGGACCCCCAAAATCCACAACTTTTCCTGCTGAAGTCGAATTTCTGGTCACTATTTCATTCCACCTCACCATCCCCTGACCCTGGCTTAAACCACCTTTAGGGAAGGAAGTGGGGAATAGTGCAATACATACAGCTTATGACTGCTATAAAAAGAGAATATGGAAGTGAGTGGGAGATCTTTTCCCCCACCTAGTTCCTAAGGGTACATTACTGCAATCTAAAAAAGCTCAGATGGAACAATATCTGGAGTGACATGCAAGATTTACATCAGATACCAAGAATACACTGAACGTAATGTTTACTTTGGGCATAGGCAGTAATTAAAATAATTCTATACAGTATCATTAACATCATTTGGTTGCGCAGGCACGTATTTTCAAGTTCCATCATAACTTTGGAGTTTCCTTTCTACCACTCTGTCTGCTGATGCCATTCTTTCTGGTGCCAAGAAATGCGTTATCACTATTTGTAATCCAATATACACAGATATGATGAAATCCAGTGAAAACTCAGTCCAGACAGATTGGGTGAATTGACCTGCGAAAGTAGTGCCATCAGAACTTTGATATGTTAGCAGCAGTTCTGCTGATGCAGCTACAAGGCTTGTCAAATGTAAAAGCCATCATTTCCACATCCATGAAAAATAGACAAGGGCATGGAGAGATTCACATGAATAACATTAAATCTATAATACCACTGAATGCCTCAACATACAGAAATGGCATTATAAGGAAATTTAGCAGCCCTAATCAGAGATCTTTCTCAGTTCTACTCTGATCCATAGTGGAAGAAGTTCACTAAAAAATGTCACTTCAAAGCCTCCTTTGAAAACATGTTATTGTGGAGAGTTAAATTTATTCCATGTCTCCTCAACAGAAATCTAATAATTTACTGTATATTTGTTTAGTAAATAATCCACCAATAATGCAAAAGTGTTAGTCAAAGTATTTCTGAAATTTCCCCAGTCTTTAAAATATAATATTGCAATTCTGATTTTTTAAAAAACATCCCTGACAGAATAAAAGCCTCCTTTAAAATTAAAGCTAATGTAACCACTACATAAGCTGGGTAGGGAGGTAAAATGCATGGAGAAATTCAATTATTCAATGTTCCAAAGATAACTAGCCTCATGATAGTTATTAAACATGTCATATGGACAGACATTTTCTTTCAGTCATTTCAGACAGAGAAAACTCAATGTCTATATTTAATAAGACCTTTCCCCAAACACAATTTCCTTCATGTTAATTAATTGCACTCCTCTGGAAACCAGGATGAATTTTAAAATTGACTCTGTATGCCAATTAAAAAACAGTTAGGGTATTATTCATTCAACTGTATTTATTGAGTGCTTACTGTGTGCAGAGCACTGTACTAAGCGCTTGGGAAGTACAAGTTGGCAACATATAGATATGGTCCCTACCCAACAACGGGGCTTAGAGTGAATTCTGACATTCCACTTGGAGAAAAATTGAAGTAAAGCACTATATTTTCAATAAAACCAAAACTCTATATTCTGAATGTTAATATCTGTGAGCAGTATTTGAAAGAAAAGTGAGAGTTAAAAGGTGATGGAATTCCCCACTAGAATTTTGGCTTTTAATGCAGATGCAGTAAAGTCTATAGTTTGTGAAACTGAAGAATACTGCTGCCTACAAAGATTTAGAGGCCTCTTTACAAACATTAAATGTGTATGGCAAATCACAGACATAGAATATTCCTATGTAGAAAGATTTTAGAGTTGGAATTGAATAAATATTCTGAACACATTTATCAGAGATGTGCAAGGCTCTGACATGGGAAGCAATTTTCACTGCCAGTTTAAAGGTTTCCTGTGGTTTCAGCTCTGGCAAACCTGGATTTAAACTGTCATCCTCCCCACCCTTAAGACTTTCTCTGATCCTCCAGCTACCCAGATAGCAGAGGCCCTGTGGGGAGAGCACAGGGCCAGTACTACTGGAAGGAGCAGATGGCAGAAGTGCTCCAGGAAGCCGTAGCAAGGGAAAATCAGCCACTTTCCAAGACATATCTGAAAGCTGCTATGTGGAAAGACACAGACACCCCACTCCCTCTTCTCCTACAAACGGCACAGCAAATCTTGTTAATGTCTACTTGGCAATGCACTGTCACTGTTTTCTATCATATGGAATGAATCAAACAGTCAATCAGTAGTATTTACTGAAAGTTTATTATGTGCAGAGTATTGCACTAAGCGCTTGGGAAAGTCCAGTACAATAGAGTTGATAGACAAAGTCCCTGCCCACAAAGAGCTGTACACTCCAGAGGACGAGACAGACACTGAAATGAATTACAGATATGGGTAAATTGCAGAGGGTAAAAATATGTGTATACGTGCTATGGGGCTGCAAGTGGGGTGAATATCAGGTACATAAGGAGTAACACTCTGAATGCACAGGTGACGCAGAGAGAAGGGCATGAGTGAGAAATGGGAAATGAATGGCTTGGATCAGGGAAGGTGTCTTGGTAGGAGATGTGATTTTAGGGAGGCTTTGAAAGTGAAGGAATTGGGGGGTCTGTTGGATATGAAGAGGGGAGTTCTAGGCTAACTGAAGGATATAGGCAAGGGGTCAACAATGGGATGGATGGGATTGAAATACAGAGATTAGGTTGGTGTTAAAGGACAAAAATATATAGGTTGGGTTGTAGCAGTAGATCAGTGAGGTAAGGTAGGAGGGGGAAAGCTGTTTCTTTGTCTTAAAGGAAATAGTAAGGAGTTTCTGTTTGATGTGGGGGTGGACGGACAACTATTGGAGGTTTTTGAAGAGTGGGAAGAAATGGCCAGAAATATTTTTAAGAAAAATGATCTGGACAGTAGAATGAAGTATGGACTGAAGAGGGGAAAGACAGTAGGCAAGAAGGTCAGCAAGGAGACTGATGCAGTAGTCAAGACAGGAAATAAAGTCTTGGATAAGTGTGGTAGCAGTCTGCATAAAGAAGTAAGGATGGATTCTATTAATCAATCGTATTTATTGAGAATACAACAAAATGCTATAACAGACATATTCCCTGCCCACAATGAGCCTATGGTATAGATGGGGAGTCAGCTATTAATATAAATAAACAACGGATACGTACATAAGTGTTGTGGGGCAGGGCGATGAATAAAGGGAGCAAATCAGGGCAATGCAGAAGGGAGTGGGAAAAGAGGAAATGAGGGCTTAGTCAGGGAAGACCTCTTGGAGGAGATGTGCCTTAGATAAGGCTTTGAAGGAGGGGAGAGTAATTGTTGGATATGAAGAGGGAGGGCATTCCAGGCCAAAGACAGGATATGGGCAACAGATAAGCAGAGAGATAGACGAGATCAACTCTGCTCAATTTATTTTTCTTGACTGCAGGAGAATATGGGTTGGTACACATCCTGAGCTGGGAGATATGAAACTCAGAAGATGCATACACTCGCATAAACACTAGGCCAAGCCAGTAAAAAAGTAAATGGTACCTGTTACCTTCCCACTGGCTTTCTGGCTGCCTGTGTCTCACCAGATAAGTATTTGATAAAATGTGACAGTGTTGGAAACTGAATTTTTAATACTGATGATTAAACAGCTTTAAAAAATTCCTGTTAATTTTTTTTTTCATAAAAGAAATTATATTCCCTTCATGGAAAAAAAATCAACTGAATAAAATAAAGTTGGAGTGCCCCTTTTAATTTATTGCTAGAATTAATTGATATCTGGAGAAAGTTTCAAACTTGCAAGGAAAAAGACATAAGCCACCCAAAAAGAACAGCGTCCAGCAGGAAACTAGAAACAAACATTCATTTAAGGCAATAGGAAATATTTAGACAGCAAAAAAGTCAGGCTGTGGCACTGAACTAGTCAGCTGGTTTAAATTTTATTAGTTCGGAATTTCTCACTTGAGGAAATGATTGAAATCAATCTGAGTTGAGGAATATCAAAAGTGATGGATTAAAAGTCACACAGTAAGTCTGTAAAACAATTCTGCCAGAAGCTGTGTTTTTACTAAGAGTTTTGTCTAGAATGTTGGGAGAAAATTAGAGTCCATTCGTCTGATAGTGTGCAAGACTATTTTTCATATCTCACCCCAGTTAGAAAGAATGGCTTGTGTGCATTCACAGCACAACACCCTTTTTAATGGAATTTCTTAAATGCTTACTATGTGCCAGGTGCTGTACTAAGCCCTGGGATCAATATAGTCTTCATATACAGATGAGATAACTGAGTCCCAGAGAAGTTACGTGACTTGCTCAAGGTCACACAGCAAACTATTGGCAGAGCTGGTATTAGAACCCAGGTCCTTCTGACTCCCAAGCCCCTGTTCTAGACCTGCTCATGGCAAACACCCCCCACCTCACCAAAAGGAAAAAATATACAGCAGCAAGAACATGGTTAGGTTATGCTGGAGGCACTTGGCAATTTGCTGAATTTCCTGTGGACTTAATTGCATTTTGTGCACTTTGGCAAAAAAGAAATGAAAGGCTGCAGCAATAGCATCTCTCCAACACTTATTGCACACAGTAAGCGCTAAACAAACTATTATGAATTCTTGCACCACCCAGCTTATGGTGGTGTTCTGAGGATGGAAAGCCACACAGAAGCATCATTCCTGGAAGTTCTCTTCAGTTACCTGTCACTATGAGTTGTCATTAGATTAAGGTAGCCTAATCCTGATCCAGAGGGAATTCTGCAGTTCCTCTGGTCATTAACAGACAAGCCCACAACTTCTGGAACTCAACAGCTTCTAACTTAATAGCATTAAATGTTGAGGCAGAAAATCAAAATACAGAGGCAGAAGCACATACCTTCGCAGTCCTGGTAGTGTAGAACTTTGGGTACAATCTCAGGGCGACATTAGGGGCTAAGATGATTTCCTCAGGCCTCCACCAAAGCGATGTTTCTTTTAAGCTCCTAATGGGCTCAAGTCCAACCTTTCATAAGTTCCTGAGGATGGGGCAATATTCTTTAGGCCTTGAAAGCCATAGCAGAAAGGATGTCATTCATGAAAAGAAACAAAGAGGAGTCACGTTAAATTTTGGCGACGTCTGCTGTTCAGAAACACTATAGAACATGTAGCAATTGCTAATTGACTTCCACGCTATGCCAAGACTAAACAACTCCCAGTAAACACAAGGGCTTCTTGGACACAATGTTGTAAATTCTGTCACAAGTGCATTCTTGTTTTAACCTTCTTATTCTCTCTACCAAAAAACAAGTGACTTGACTGAATTTGGTTGTAGACATACTGAAGTGAATGAGTAGTGAGAGCAACCTTGGAACACTGAGTCTTAATTTTTCCCTACCCAATGGGAATTTGTTAAAGCAATCACACACTCACGACTTGGTGATCTATATAACGAGAAGCAGAGTGGCCTTGTTGATAAAGTATGAGCCTGGAAGTCAGAAGGACCCAGGTTCTAATTCTGATTCCATCGCTTGTCTGCTATGTGACCTTGGGTAAGTCAAATAGGGATTAAGACTGTGAACGCTACGTAGGGCAGGGAATGCATCCACCATGATTATCGTGTATCTACTAAGCTTAGTACAGTGCCTGATACATAGTGAAGGCTTAAATACAATTAATTACATTCTCACATTTATCTACCATGTCTTCCCCTTTGGCCACAAATGCATGAAAAAGTCCCCCTGAGATAGAAAATCATTCAGTCTCAGAACAGCAGATCTGGAAGGGATTTAAAGAGATTATTAGGAGGGGTTCTCTTTTTATTAAAGCTTCCAGGGAGATGCTACAGAACATCCTTCACTCTGACGGTCATCCTTGCACACAACTAAACTCCAGTCTGCTGTCACTTATGGCCATAACCTCTTGTTCTGTTCTCTGAGGACGATGAGAAAAAATGTTCAGCTTCTTCCGACTTGAAGACGGTTATTAAGTCACCAATCAGTCTTCTTTCGTAGGAAAGAAGGAATGAACTTATCCTCTTATGGCACTCTTACAGTGTAAGCTCTCAGAGTGCCTGCAATCCACTGTAGTTGGAGAAACCATCAGCTAAAACCCAAGGCAAAAGTAACATGCCAATCTTTGGCAAGATGGGCAAATTCCACTTAGCCACCAGCACTGCCATTATGGACACAGAATCTCAGCAGCAGTGAGCTGAAAAATGGGATTGTGAAGACGCTCTGAGCCTTCACAGAGCCAACAGTGGGAAGGAGACACAAATAGTCTTTATTCTCCGGTGCTACTGCTTTTCAGGGGGAGAAGCACTGGCAAATCAAAAATGGACTTCTGTCAGCACAGGGATTCACCTTGCTCTCCCACCATCATCATTCCTCCAGACCAATTTCCACAGACCCCAGATGGTGCCACACGCATGCTAAAGTTCAAAAAGCTTGGAATTCCAAGGGAGCAGATTGGCCAAAAGCATGGCTGCAACACCACACAGTCAAATGGAGAAAGGAGCATTTACACCAAAATGTTCCTATAGACACATCTGCCTTATTTAATAATAATAATAATAATAATGATAATAATATTGGCATTTATTAAGCATTTACTATGTGCAAAGCACTGTTCTAAGCACTGGGGAGGTTACAAGGTGATCAGGTTGTCCCATGGGGGGCTCACAGTCTTAACCCCCATTTTACAGATGCGGTAACTGAGACACAGAGAAGTTAAGTGACTTGCCCAAAGTCACACAGCTGACATGTGATAGGGCCAGAATTTGAACCCATGACCTCTGACTCCAAAGCCCATGCTCTTTCCACTGAGCCACGCTGCTTCTCTAATAATGATGATATTTGTTAAGCACTTACTATGTGTCAAACACTGTTCTCTGTGCTAGGGTAGAAACAAGGTAATCAGGTTGTCCCAAATGGGGCTCACACTCATAATCCCCATTTTACAGATGAGGTAACTGAGTCACAGAGAAGTTACGTGACTTGCCCCAGTCACACAGCTGACTAGCGGCAGAGCCGGGATTAGAACCCACGACCTCTGACTCCCAAACCTGTTCTCTTTCCACTAAGCCATGCTGCTCCTCCTCCTCCTCCTCATTTGAATTCCCTGGTGGTCAGGTCATATTGGTGGGTAGTTATGCTGTTCTATTGTACTCTCCCACATGCTTAATATAGTGCTCTGCACACCGTAAGTGTTCAACAAATGTCATTGATCGATTGATTGTTTCAGGGAGAAGGTTTCAGCCTGGAGAAGATCCCAAAAGGTGAGTGCCTTTCAAATAAAATGTTTCCCTTCCAAATGCAAGGTTTGCTGTCCACACTCTAAACCCTGGTTGGCACCAAGAAGAAAAATCTGCTCACTGATTTCTAAATTTCAAGTCCCATTCATTCATTCGTACTGAGTGCTTACTGTGTGCAGAGCACTGTACTAAGAACTTGGGAGAGTACAATATGGTATTAAAACAGACACACTGTCTGTCCACTCTGATTGTATGGAGCTGTTTTCACTGTCCCCTTCACTGCTTCCTCTCCACTTCACCAACCCTTCAACAAATGTTAAATCTGAGGCCCAGGGCAAGGGAGCTGAGCCTGGGACCCAGCTTTGCTGGAGAAAAACTTCAGCTTGCAGTCCCTGCACGACTGAAGAACCTCGAGAGCAGTGTGGCCTAGTGGAAAGAGCACAGGGCCGAGAGTCAGGAGAACTGAGTTCTAATCCCGGTTCCACCATTTGCCAGCTGTATGACCATGGGCAAGTCATATAACTTCTCTGTGCTTCAGTTTCCTCATCTGTAAAGTGGGGATTAAAATGTCTGTTCTCCTTCCCTCAGACTGTGAAGCTCATATAGGCCAGGTTCTGTGTCCCACCAGAAGAAATTGCATCTAAGCAAATGCTTAGTTTAGGGCTTGATGCACAGTAGGCAGCTATATATAGTAACAACAATAATAATAATCTTGTAATGAAAGTATTGACTACCAGTCACATGTGCACGTGACCACACGGATATGTATTTCTAGGGTTTTAATTGGTGTTGCTGGATATTTTAATGTGCATACTTTTAAGAGGCTGGGCATTCATTCATTCTTTCATTCAATTGCATTTATTGAGCACTTACTGTGTGCAGAGCACTATACTAAGCCCTTGGGAAAGTACAATACAACAATAAATAGTGACATTCCCTGCCCACAATGAGTTTACAGTCTGCGGGGGTGGAGACAGACATCAGTACAAATAAATAAAGCTACAGATATGTACCTAAGTGCTGTGGGGCTGGGATGGGGGAAGAGCAGAGGGAGCAAGACAGGGCAATACAGAAGGGAGTAGGATATAAGGAAAAATGGGGCTTAGTCTGGGAAGGCCTCTTGGAGGAGATATGCCTTCAGAAAGGGAGAGAGCGATCTGCAGCCATGTAGTATGGACAGGAGTTTATGCCCTCATCCTGCCATCTGCTTTGCATGCTTGATAACTAATTACCATCTGTTTTGATACTGAGGATGATTTCTGCAAAGATAGTGGCTTTGTCTGCTTCTTCTGTGCCCCAGGACAAAGCCTGACTGATGCATTGGGTGTGTGTGCAGAGGGGCGGGGGAGAGAAGGAGAGAGGGAGGGAGGGAGGGAGGACGGGGGATGGAAGTTCCAGAGATAATTCATTCATTCTTTCTCCTCCCAATATGAAGCATGAGGCGGAATCAGAAGGAAGAAAATCAGTTTAGCCATAGGAGGGAAGTAGGAGTCACTTAACCATGAGAAGCAGCGTGGCTTAGTGGAAAGAGCGCGGGCTTTGGAGTCAGAGGTCATGGGTTCAAATCCCGGCTCCGCCAACTGTCTGCTGTGTGACTTTGGGCAAGTCATTTAACTTCTCTGTGCCTCAGTTGCCTCATCTGTAAAATGGGGATTAAGACTGTGAGCCCCCCGTGGGACAACCTGATCACCTTGTAACCTCCCCAGCATTTAGAACTGTGCTTTGCACATGGTAAGCACTTAATGCCATTATTATTATTATTATTATTATTATTATTATTATTATTAACCTTGAACCCCTACAATGACCCCCCTCCGCCTCCCCCGGCCCCATCCTCCCCCAATAAGTCCCTTGAAGAGGGTCCCAGGCTGAAATGGAATACCATTCCCCTTCACCTAAGCTTAAAATGATGCAGTCATTTTTTCCTTCACTTGAAGTCTGAAACACCATTATGGAATTTAAAGGATAATCAGATCAGGCAAGGAAGACCATCAGGGATGGTACATGGATGATGGGGAAGGAGGGAATGCATTTTGAGTGTTTTTCACTCTCACTGAGAAAGGGAAAGAGTGGAAGAGAGAAGGAATGAATGATCATGAATACGAATGAATACAACGTCTCCCAAAAAGTCCCACCACATAAATACCTAATATTTCTTCCCACTTTTCTTACCAACACTAGTCTGATGGTCTGGGTCTTGACTCAGGTGGCAATCACCCTGAAATAACATATCTCTTCTCCTCTTCCCCACTCTGCCCTCTACACTTTAGATCAGCAAACACTGGGAGAATAAAGCCTTAAAGAAATACTCATTTTGATAAAATTACAGGGAGTGGCTTAACAAATGAAAATTAGTTGGACCCCACTGTTGGAACAGCCTGGAGCACGGCTACCATTCTGATCCAAGCACTCATTATATCTGGCCATGACTCCTAAATGACCTCTCTGCCTCCTCTCTCCACTCCACTCCTTATTTAACTCCACTGTTCTGATCATTCTTTGTAAAAACATGTCAGTCCACTACTCCCCACTTCTCAAAAGCCTTCAATAGTTGACCATCCCCCTTCACATCAAACAGAGCTCCTTACCAGAGGCTTCAAAGCACTCAGTCAGTTCTCTCCCTCCTACCTCACCTCATTGATTTCTTACTACAACCCAACCTGCACACTCTGTTCCTCTAATGCAGACCTACTCTCTATACCTCCATCTCATCTATCTTGTTGCAGACCCCTTGTCCATGTCTTCCCTTTGGCCAGAAACTCCCTCCTTCTTTATATCTCATAAACCAACACTCTCTGCACCTTCAAAGCCTCCTGAAATCACATCTCCTCCAAGAGGCCTTCCCTAACTAAGCCCTCATTTCCCCTCTGTATACCTGTAAAATTGGGTCTTAAGCACTTTAATACTCACCCCATCCCCACAGCACTTTTGTACACATCCTTATACTCAACTATTTCCCCTACCTGCAACTTAATTTAATGTCTGTCTCCCTCCTAGACTGTAAGCTCCTCATCAGTCAATCATATTTACTGAGCACTTACTGTGTGCAGGACATTGTACTAAGCACTTAGGGGAGTACAATATAACAATTGGTAGACATGTTTCCTATCCACAAGGGCTCACAGTCTAGAGACGGGGACATTAGAATAAATTAAGGATACGTACATAAGTGCTGGGGGACTATGTATCAAGTGCTTAAAGGGAACTGGTGGTCCAAGTGCATAGGCCAGGCAGAAGGGTGAGGGAGTACGGGAAATGAGGGCTTAGTCAGGAGAGGCCCCTCGGAGGAGATGTGATTTTAATATGGCTTTGATGAAGGGAAGAGTGATGGGTTTGTTGGATATGAAAGGAGAAGGAGCCAGAGTCAGGACATGGACAAGGAGGTGGTGGTGATGTAAAAGGAGTTAGGGTTAGGGTTACAGTTAGGGTTAGAGAAGGAAATATGACTGAACTGAATGAAGTGAACATCCTGGGTTGTAGTAAGAAATCAGTTTGGTAAGATAGGAGGGGGCAAGATGACTGAGTGCTTTAAAGCCAATGTTAGGGGTTTTCTGTTTGATGTGGAGGTGGTTGGGCAACCACTGGAGATGACGAGTGGGGAAACATAGCCTGAACAATTTTTTTAAAAAACGATCTGGGCAGTGGAGTGAAGTATAGGCTGGAGGTCCATTCTTCCCTTTTGTCATTAGTTTCCTCCTCTACTTCCCTCCTCAAGTCACAAGGTCTTTGCTCTCTGACTACTTTCTCTGCACATCACAAATGCCAGCTGCTGCTGCTTGCTTTCTAGGCAATAGCTTTCACCCACTGAAAACATCCATGGGAGGGAATCACAAATGACTTACAAGTTACAAAATAATGAAAAATGACTCACTAAAATAACCAAAGTTGAAATACCCTCAAATCACCATTCTGGTGGGTACTTCTACCTGTCAGAAGTGTACAGGGAACTACCTGTCTAGTTCCCTCCCAGAAAATCACTCTGAAACTCATATGCAGTAATAATAATGGACTAATAATACATAATAAGATGGATTCATCTGCTACATTTAGGAATAACACAAATTATACTCATTGTTAATAGTTCCTGCCTCTGATTAAGCTTACTTTCAGGGGCTCAATGAGAAGTAGTCTTACTTCGATCTCCAAAGAATTGATACATTCTCAAAGCAACAAAAATTTAAGAACTTGCAGAGACCATTCCGCAATGCACCAACAAGGCAGATGTTGCAGACTGCCCATCTTAAA
Source organism: Tachyglossus aculeatus (assembly GCF_015852505.1). Lineage (NCBI taxonomy): Eukaryota > Metazoa > Chordata > Mammalia > Monotremata > Tachyglossidae > Tachyglossus > Tachyglossus aculeatus. Next base: position 33,439,989 of record NC_052101.1, read on the forward strand.
CAATAGGGAACAAACAACCCAGCCAAGTGCTCGTTCCTTGAGGAGTAAGGTGAGATGAACCTGGCAGATTCATATTAGCAGCAGTGGAAATTTTCTATTCAAATATTAACTAGCTCTCACCCCAGTGCAATTACCAAAATTACAATAGATTGGAAAAGATGAAACACTTATGGGATCTGGGGACTCAGAAGTAACTAGAGCCTGCAGGGTGAATTTCAAAGATCTTAATTTGTTTTTATTGTTTTCCCAGCCTCATCATTAAGTTATCACATTGCTGTGTGTGTACCCATAGTTGTTTGGGGGGTATATGGTACCAAATGGTGTTGTTTTAATAATAAAAATATAATAATAATAATGGTACTTGTTAAGTGCTATGTGCCAAGCACTGCTATAAGCACTGGGGCAGATACAAGGTTAATCAGGTTGGGACTTGTCCCACATGGGGCTTACACTTTTAATCCCCATTTTAAAGATGAGGTAACTGAGGCCCAGAGAAGTTAAATGACTTGCCCAAGGTCACACAGCAGAAATGTGGTAGAGCCGGGCTTAGAACCTATGTCCTGCTGACTTTCAGTCCCATGCTCTATCCACTAAGCCACACTGCTTCCCAATATTTTCAAGGACTTTCACACTCTTGGGAATGCAGAGAAGCCATGTATTCCCAAAAGGGAAGTGCAGACATGATGGTGAGATGGCTAAATCATGGCAGCTGCTCCCTGTGCCACCTAACAAACAAAACCACTTGAGAAGTATGGAGGAGAAGGACCATTAAGGGGTCAGTTTCAGATAGGCACAGCTGTGTATGCATTCATCCATTCATCCAGGCATAATGAACTGCTAGCAACTCAGTTCTTCTAATTATTAAACTGAATAACCTATTTGATGCCCTAATGATGTAGAATCTAGTTATGCCTGACATTCTTAACCTCTAACTCAATAAAATTCAAGAATCATATCAAGATTTTGAAAACCATTTTGCATTACATTATATCCCATTAATATTTTCAATATAAAACAGTTCACTTAGAACTCCTATAACACATGGGTCATATTCTTGAAGAACTTTGTATTACAGAAGACTTGCACTGTAGAATACAAACTGTGACCAAAACTGTGCTCATCAGCAAAATCATTCTTCCAGCACTGCATCGCATTTTCTCAAGATGCCATGTTGAGCAAATTTTCCCTAATTTATCAACAGCATTCTATCCAACAGACACAATGAAAACATGATTTGTGGGAGAAGGGACTACGTGTCTGCTGTCCGGATTATCTTTGTCCAGAAATGCTCTGGGCATATCACTCCCCTCCTCAAAAAGCTCCAGTGGCTACCAATCAATCTGCGCATCAGGCAGAAACTCCTCACCCTGGGCTTCAAGGCTGTCCATCACCTCGCCCCCTCCTACCTCACCTCCCTTCTCTCCTTCTCCAGCCCAGTCCGCACCCTCAGCTCCTCCACCGCTGATCTCCTCACCATACCTCGCTCTCGCCTGTCCTGCCATCGACCCCCGGCCCACGTCATCCCCCGGGCCTGGAATGCCCTCCCTCTGCCCATCCGCCAAGCTAGCTCTCTTCCTCCCTTCAAGGCCCTACTGAGAGCTCACCTCCTCCAGGAGGCCTTCCCAGACTGAGCCCCTTCCTTCCTCTCCCCCTCGTCCCCCCTCCATCCCCCCCATCTTACCTCCTTCCCTTCCCCACAGCACCTGCATATATGTATATATGGTTGTACATATTTATTACTCTATTTTATTTGTACATATCTATTCTATTTATTTTATTTTGTTAGCATGTTTGGTTTTGTTCTCCGTCTCCCCCTTTTAGACAGTGAGCCCACTGTTGGGTAGGGACTGTCTCTATATGTTGCCAATTTGTACTTCCCAAGCGCTTAGTACAGTGCTCTGCACATAGTAAGCGCTCAATAAATACGATTGATGATGATGATGATGTTCCACAAAGCCATGTTTGGCACTATTACAGCGTGAAAGGTGCCGCGTGTGTGTGTGTGTGTGTGTGTGTGTGTGTGTAATATTCAAAATATAACAAATCTCAAGAAAAACGTTAGTTCTCTTCCTATTCCTTGGATTTACTGAATGCAAGAAGCACCCTAATTCAAATCTATTGTAAACTGTAAAAAGAACCTATCAACGGGAATCACCTTAACATGAGTCTTTCCACACTACCATCTGCTGCACAGATGGTACAGTCTTCTAGATTGTGAGCCCGCTGTTGGGTAGGAACCGTCTCTATATGTTGCCAACTTGTACTTCCCAAGCGCTTAGTACAGTGCTCTGCACACAGTAAGCGCTCAATAAATACGACTGAATGAATGAATGCTGCCAGAAAAAGCAGGGAAAACTTATAGTGCTATGGCTCAGTGGTGCCACCTAGTGGCCCAATAAGTAAACCCATTTCCTTTAGGCAACTTATGCCTTAAATGAAAAAATTAGCCATTGAACGAGAAATTTCAGAATGTTTAAATTTACAGTAGATTTTGGTTTACTAAAAATTCTGATAAAAAGAGGAAAAATACAATGCACTGGTTTACTAAAAATTCTGATAAAAAAGAGGAAAAATACAATGCATTTTTAGAATTCCATTTTGGGGCAAAGTACCCTTTGACTTTGGGGTCTGAGTCTGGCTGGGAGAAAGAAAAGAGTTAGTTTCCTCTAGTTACAGCCACAGAAAAATGAACTGGGAGCACTTAAAGTGGCTGAGCGATTCCATCAAATGAGCTTTTTTGAAAAAACCTGGCCACCAAATTAGCTCTTTCTAGCCTAGCTGCCTATTAACTCGATTTTATTAAACTTTCCTGAGCATTTAGTACCAAACTCTGGGCACATTAAGGTCCCAATAAATGTCATTAATTGACTGGTTAATTAAGCCAATGATCTAATCATGTAATTGGAGGGTATACAGCACTGTACTAAGTGCTTAAGAGAGAACAGTAGAGATAAAAGACATACCTACCTTCAAGAACCTTGCAATCTATCAAGGGAGACATACAGAAAAAATATTTACCTTTAGGAGGAAAAGTGAGATAAGGCTCATTTAAACAAGAGGATAGAAGGTGAGTGAATGACAAAGTGTTTAAATGGCTACCTGGAATGAAATGCTACTGAAGCCTACTGAAGAATGTGATTTGTTGTTGATTAGTATCCATTGAGCCCCTATAGAGTGATTTCCCTTATTCTACTAAGATTCCAAGACACAGTCCTGTGTGACCATCAGTGCTCAACCCACAGTAAACAACTAATGAATGCCATAATTATTAATATAGGGCATACACTGGCAGGAGAGTGAGACAAACTACAACCACCCTTCTCCCTGATCTCAATACTTCCCAGCTGGACTCTGAAACATCCTTCTCACTGACTGCCTTACATACAAATGGCTCCATATGTCACCTTTTCTTTTTCTAACGCTGATCAGTACACATCACGCTCCACAAAAATCTCCAATAACTATCCATTTTTCCCCCCTATGGAAAAAAAAAAACCCAACTCCGGGTCACTGGGTTTGAGGCTCACAGTTTGCTGGCTCCCACCAAACCTATATGTTGTCCTGTCCTACTGCACTTTCACTAATCAATCAATCAATCGTATTTTTTGAGCGCTTACTGTGTGCAGAGCACTGTACTAAGCGCTTGGGAAGTACAAGGTGGCAACATAATAATGCAGTTGGCCTTCTAGGAAACCTCCCAACTGCCCCTTGTTCCAGCTCTCCTGTCTGACCACTGCATAAGCCAATTCCTCAACCTAGACCATCCTCTTACAATCAGTTTTGACAAATCAAATCCTTCCTCAATTGTCACTTCCCCTGTGAGGCATTCCTTTAATTTTCCACCCTATTTCCTAATAAAGCCACTTCATCAACCTCTTTAACATTTATTTATCTGTTTGTTCATTAATGATTATCTGTGTCTGGTTTCTTATTCTATTCATCAATTTACTATCACAATATCCCCATTAGATTTCAAGCTCATCAAGGGCAGTAGTTTGGCCTTACATATACTGAATTTTCTTCAAGCACCATATCATGCATATTGTAGGTGCTTAATAAATTATGTTGCTACTGATACTGATAATCCTGGTTCAGTAAGCAGTTTGGATAAGCAATAGTCAAACAATCAGTTTTCCACTTATCACCTGCTAATAAAAATGGCAAAATGCAGCATAATATGTCAGGGGATCATGAGACTTGCAAATTAGGAATTCAATGGAAGTTTAAATATTTACTTCATTCTGTTATTTTCACTGCCAAATAGACAAGTCTAGTAAAAATAACAGATAATTTCTTACAGAAAGCTTTGCAACATAAAGAAATATGTCCAAATTCTCACATGTTATCTTTCCTCTCCTCAAAACCAATCAAGGCTCCTTATGGCTTCCCACATCAACTCACCCTACCTTTTCTATTTGTTCTCTATATCTACTATTTCCCAATTCGTTCTCTTAGTTCCTTCTGAACCTATTTTCTAGCTGTTTCTTGCTCTTGACTCTACAACCTCCATCCACTGACTCACTTTATTCACTCATTCATTCGATCATACGTCTCCAGTTTGTAATTTTCCCCATTCCCTAAATCTGACATTCCAAAACTTCCTAAAATCCCACCTTCTCCAACTAAACTTTCCCTGAGTCATTTCTGAGCATCATTCATTCATTCATTCAATCGTATTTATTGAGTGCTTACTGTGTGCAGAGCACTGTACTAAGCGCTTTGGAAGTACAAGTTGGCAACATATAGAGACGGTCCCTACCCAACAGCGGGCTCACAGTCTAGAAGGGGGAGACAGACAACAAAACAAAACATATTAACAAAATAAAATAAATAGAATAAATATGTACAAGTAAAATAGAGGAATAAATACGTACAAACATATATACATCCTAAAGTGAAATAAATCCACTAGCCAACATTTAATGAGCTGTTCAGACCAATCTGGTATGTTTGTTTATGTAGTTCATTTTTTGACTATTCTAAATGCAAATATACTTACATCTATCTTCCCCATTAGAAGTAACCTCAATATGACTCTTTATTCTGTATTTTCCAAGTGCCTGGTACAGTGCATTATAATAAATTGATGCTTAACAAATACTAATACTACTGCTAGTAAGTGCCTCAGGTCTATTTAGCTTTTTATAAAAGTAGTTAATTATACCCATCACTAGGTTTCACGGAGAAAATTCACCCAATTCTCAGTTGTATTATGGAAATCAAGGAGAAAACTGGATGTCAACACCAAAAGGAAATAAATAACTGGCTTTTCCCCACTGGTAGAAAGACCAAGAGGGAATTCAGTAAGGCTATTTAGATTTTATACTCAAAAGCTAGATGGTCACATGCCACCAATCACTGGTCAGAATCCAATATAACAATATATGAACGGCTTACTATATTTCTGTTTGCCTGTATCTGTATCATAACCACCTCCTTGCCCACATCCTACCTCTGGCCTGGATGCCTTCCCACATCAAATCCGCCAGGCAATTACTATCCCTGCCCCTTCAAAGCCATACTGAAGGCACATCTTCAGTATTGAGAAGCAGCGTGGTTCTGTGGAAAGAGCCCGGGCTTTGGAGTCAGAGGTCATGGGTTCGAATCCCGGCTCTGCCACATGTCTGCTGTGTGACCTTGGGCAAGTCACTTAACTTCTCTGAACCTCAGTTACCTCATCTGTAAAATGAGGATTAAGACTGTGAGCCCTACGTGGGACAACTTGATCCCATTGTATCCCCCAGCGCTTAGAACAGTGCTTTGCACATAGTAAGTGCTTAACAAATGCCATTATTATTATTATTATTATTATTATTATTATTATTATTATATCTCCTCAAATAGTGCTTCCCAGTTTAAGCCTCATTTTTCCTCGTCTCTCAATCCTTTCAGCATCACCCGGACTTGCTCCCTTTCCTCTTCCCCCCCTCTCCTAGCCCCACAGCACTTATGTATATATCTATCATTTTATTTTTTTGTATTGATGTCTTTTAATTTGTACTGATGCCTGTCTCCCCCTCTCTAGACTGTAAGCTCGCTGTGGGCAGAGATTGTCACTCTTTATTGTTGTATTGTACTTTCCTAAGAGCTTAGTGCAGTGCTCTGCACACAGTAAGCACTTAATAAATACAATTGAATGAATGAATGAAGCAATGTCACTGGACTATAACTGAGTCTGTTAAGGCTTGTTGAGCTCCTTGAGCAAAGGCTTCAAGAAGATAAGGGTCCCGAGAGGCAGATTCAAAAATAGGCCCAGTACAGGACAAGCCCAATAATGCAGCAAGACTCTATCTCTAAGTGCTGACCATATAGCATGATATAATCTATCAAACACCTGCCTTTTCAGGTGTAATCACACCGGTGTATAAGGATCTTACCATCAGTACTGTTACCTTAGAAAACTAAGGACAGCTATATAAACATTTGTTTTTAAAGCAATCTCTTCCTATATTTATACACTGTAAACACGTGTTTCTAAATCCACAGATCTATGGATTTAGAAACACACGCTTACAGTAGAAAAATCCATTTCTTTTTGAATTTTGAATTGAAACCTTCTGTACCAATCCAGTAATTACGGAGACAGCACCAGGTAGATAAACAAGGTGGTTCTGCAGCCACAATCCACAATCTTCTCTCTGAGTCTACTCAAGGGCTCTGGATAATAATAATAATAATAATAACAATGGCATTTATTAAGCACTTACTATGTGCAAAGCACTGTTCAAAGCGCTGGATGTCAGTTGTTTGAGAGACTACATATCAAGCCTCTCCACCCACCATTATCCCTCCGTAGTATCTACTGAGCACCTACACGGCTACTTCTACCTTTGTGAGGGTTACTGTAGACCGTAGTAAGCTCCTTGGAGACCAAGAATGCATCTATCAATTCTATTGTATTGTACTTTCCCAAGTGTGCTCTGCAAGCAGTAAGCGCTCAATAAATACTACTGAGTGATTGATGTGAGTCCCATCCGCTGCTTGGTTCTCATATTTTTAAATTCTCAGGAAATAAGAATGCAAAAGAAATATTATCCCAATTTTCTGATTCACAAGAATTCAATTTGTATTGAAAATTACATACCAGCTTTAAACTACCCAATTCTAGGTGGTTTTTGGATATCACTTGAATCCTTGGAAATCAGCTGTCAAATTAGGCATATTCCTGAATGAATTAGCCTGACGATGCTAATTTCCAGGAAAAAGGAATGCATAGCCTTCAACTAGATGGTTTGGTTGAGTAGTTTAAAATGTAACAGTACACACCACTGTAAATCCACCATTCACAGCACTGAAATTAAATTTGTGACATTTGGGCCACTAATATATGGATAATCAATAAATGGTATTTATTGAGCACTTACTGTGTGACAAGCACTATACTAAGTGCTTGGGAGAGTACAATACAACACTATAACAGACACATGCCCTGCCTACAACAAGCTTACAGTCTAGAGTGGGAGACAGACAATATAAATTATGAATATGCATGTAAGTGCTATGGGGCTGGAGGTGGAGTGATGAACAGAGTTAATAAGGGCAACATAGAAAGGAGTGGAAGAGAAGGAAATGAGGGCTTAATGAGGGAAGTACTTTTGGGAGGGATGTGCCTGCAATAAGATTTTGATGGGGATAGGATTTTTTTGACTATGTTTCAAGCAGTATCTCCTATACACAGGCTCTCTGCTAACTCCGTCCTCCCTAAATACCTGCTCTCGTCACCCACTGCTCCCCAGTTTACACTTTTCAATGCTCACAAACTCAACTCTTCACCTTCCAACCCCTTTGCTCTCATCCTATACATATCTATTCTATTTATTTTATTTTGTTAGTATGTTTGGCTTTGTTCTCTGTCTCCCTCTTTTAGACTGTGAGCCCACTGTTGGGTAGGGACTGTCTCTATATGTTGCCAACTTGGACTTCCCAAGCGCTTAGTACAGTGCTTTGCACACAGTAAGTGCTCAATAAATATGATTGATTGATCGACTGATTGACAGCACCAACCAGAAAGTCCCAATCCCTACTTCCATCAAAATGTAGCCTAAGAAAAATCACCCGGGCTAGCTGTGTGCTTTTCTGAATCTTGCCCAGGTCGGGAAACCCATGTTCTGTGAGCCCGCTGTTGGGTAGGGACCGTCTCTATATGTTGCCAACTTGCACTTCCCAAGCGCTTAGTACAGTGCTCTGCACACAGTAAGCACTCAATAAACAGGATTTATTTATTTATTTATTTATTACTCTATTTATTTATTTTACTTGTACATATCTATTCTATTTATTTTATTTTGTTAGTATGTTTGGTTTTGTTCTCTGTCTCCCCCTTTTAGACTGTGAGCCCACTGTTGGGTAGGGACTGTCTCTATGTGTTGCCAATTTGTACTTCCCAAGCGCTTAGTACAGTGCTCTGCACACAGTAAGCGCTCAATAAATACGATTGATGATGATGATGATCCTTCTCCCTGTCTGGAACTCTCTACCCAGGTCCAAAGCCCCCTTGATATCTTCTACACCTTGTCCAGGAAGGTTTCCCTAATTATTTTACACTATCCTTGGCTGAGTTTACCCAGTACTCAGCCATATGCTGATCCATGCTCCTTACTTATTCATACTTATTTCTACTCATTCATCTTTTGATACTCCTAATATTAACATTTGTGTTTTCATATTTACTCCTGTAAATAATTTGTGTCTGTTATTCAGTTCATTAGACTATATGATTTTTGAGGGCAGGGCCCATTTCCTGTATTTCTTTTGTACTCTCCCTAAAAAGCTTATTTTAGTGCCTGACTGACATTTGTTTTGCCCCACGAAGATCTTACCCTTATTTTGCCTAAATAAAGCAACCATGTATTACATAAACAACCTCCCATGAATTTTCCAAGATGGAGAAAACATTCAACCATCAGAGCACATTCAGAATAGCTCACCTATCATAACTATAAAGCAATGCAACAAATAAAAATCATGTTAGCAAAAATAAAATGACAACCTTGCATGAGCTAATCTGTTGTACCGAATTCTCCCAAGCATTCAGTACAGTGCTACGCACATAGTAAGCACTCAATAAATACCATTGATTGATAGTCCTGTTAAAACGTTTATAGGGTGAACAATTTACAAAACTTTCAAGGCTTACATATAAATTAATTCTGAAAGAAAAGAATTCCTGAACTAACACTACATTATTAACAAATGGAATCCAAATAGTAGTGTGCTAATACTGAAACTCTGACTATGTCTGTGGAAAAGGAGAGAAAAGAGAGTAAAAGAGGAGAGATTAAAAACAGGGACAGTTAGAGGGAGGAGAAGGGGGAGAATGAAGGTGTGTGAACATGTATGTTAATGATAGCTGAGCTTCTTAGATTAATATTTAACTTCTGTGAATCCTGGCAATCACTGAAATGCTACTTTCAGAAGTATGATATAACTTTGTAAGTATTTAAATATAGACTACTAGTCAGTGGATGCTTAATTACATACCAAGATTTCTTGAAGATTAAAAATGTCTACAGCTCAATTATTCTAAGAGTTCCAGAGTTCTAACACACAATTTCTATATATACAGCTTCAAACAATTTCTTCTCAGAAAAATGTCAGATTAAAGCACTTTAATGTTATGAAGTTGATTTCAAGGGAAAGAAAACATAGCTGTCTCATATGTTATTGTAGATAACAACATAAGAAATGCAATACTGGTTCAGACTGGTGATTCATTTGGGCTAATGTTCTATCTCCGACAGTGTCACCAAAGGAAATTTGGAGAACCTGGGCAATGATTGCCCTCTGCTTCATCTTCATGTTTAGGGATGCACCTTCTGGCTTTTCCCTTTAATAACTCGAGACCTATTATTCATGAATGTTTTCAAAAACACTTCTTTGCCCATGGCTTCCTTTTAGCTACACATTCCAAACCCTTCCAAAACCTATGGGTATTTTCTACCTGCACAACTTATCGTAATGATAAATTCCACACATTAACCACCTGCTTCGTGAACAGGTTTTATCTTTAGTTTACCATTCCTAATGGTCTACCAACTCTGTTGTACTGTACTCTAACATGCACTTAGTACAGTGTTCTGCATAAAGTAATTGTTCAATAAATACCACTGATTGATTGATTTGTTTTTAACCCTACTCATTCTAAGCTTAAATAGGAGCTTCTAGAGCAGTTCTGGAATTTGGTGAACAATTCCACAAGCAACAATCTTTCCCCTCTCCACTTCTACCTTTTCAGAAAGAGTCTCTTCTCAGCTAGTAGTTATTCTACTACCCTTTCTTGATACCTCTTCTAGATCTTTTAGACTGTGAGCCCACTGTTGGGTAGGGACTGTCTCTATATGTTGCCAACTTGTACTTCCCAAGCGCTTACTACAGTGCTCTGCACACAGTAGGCGCTCAATAAATATGATTGATTGATTGATTGATCTTTTATGTTCTTCCTGAAATGTGATGACCAGGTGTGCATGCAGTATTCCAAATGTGGATGTTCTAAGACTTACATTGCAGCAGAGTTCCTTTTAGGTTTGTTTTCTCTAAGTTTCCTCATAGTGTCCATCACTTTGTTGGGAAACAAAATCATTTCTTGAGGTACTTAAACCTCCTAGATTTCTCCATGGACTTCATTTTTTTCCCTCTATCACAAGACGCTTAATTTTACCAAGCTGGTCATTCTGACTAAAAGCAATATATGTTTCCTTAAAATTCAACATATTCAAGAGAATGGGACACCTCTATTTAGCCACTGACATAAGATAATTATAATAAGGTAGCAACCATCCATCCCATGGAGCTCTTGCCATGCAGAGAGTAGAAACATGAAAGTTCTTCAATTTTGCATTTAAGGTAAGACAATAGGAAAATAATTTAAAGTACATAAATGGTTCTTGGAATAATTTACTTGATTACTTTGACTCTAAAGTATTTCCCTTCATGTTTTTGTAATGCACCTGACCATGAAAAACAAATTTACGTCTGAGGTTGTATCATTATGAGCTAAGCTCATTTGGTGCAGAAAACCTACAGTTTAATTGCTTGATTTAAATTTGGCTGGTAGAATGCATACTGAAACATTTCTCTTTTAATTATGTTAATTTATAACTGAAAAGCTAAATTTACAAAGGCAATAACGTTAATTATTTACTTGCCATTAAAGCTGAATATATATTACCAAGCTAATTGGCTCCACAAGACTGCCAAAAAATTAAAAACAAGTTTGCAAGTTGATTTATATGAGGAGGGTGCACACTCTCTCAGCAGGTTACTTATCTCTAATGGATTACACTGAAATATATGTAAAACACTTGTTTCACTTTCCTGGTGCTCTATATAGGCAGCTTTTCTTTTTTTAAAAGGCTCGTTTGAAGAAGTGCTAATCATGACAGATGGTGAGCTATCTGTTTCATTCCCACTCTAGAAAGCCTCCTTATGGACCAGCCCAAATAAACCACTGTAACATCAATCTACCTTACTAAGTGATGTCCATTTTTCATGTGCTTATTTTTTAGCATTTTCATTGGGTAAACATCAGCTTATAGAAGACAGTCCAAAGGATGGGAATCAGAAACCAGCCTCAGGCCTCATCTTCCCCAGGACCTTCTGTCTATATCTTGCAGTTCCTAAATTAGGCTGGCATGAGATGAGAAATTGAGACTAGAATCTCAATGTAAAATCAGTCCATCTGAAAACCTTGTAGCAAGAGAAAACCATTTCCCTTTTGAGGCACTCCCAAATGCTCTCTAGTAGCTAATGAGAGGTCACTACACAATTGTGAAAATAATGAACATCGATGTCTGACCATAACAAGAGCTAATAATGTCACTCTTTTTAATTAAGAGTTAATAAAATTTTTCCAAAATGATATGGAAGCACTTCAATGTGATTGGAATACTGTCTTTATTAATAATTTACCTGAACTTTTCATGTCCTTGAAAACCAAAATATTAAGCATTTAGATTAACAGATGCATAATCAAAATAATACAATTAGATTGCTAACGGCTAAGCGGCAATTACTGCTACATTAATATGTAATGGAAAGCGAATTTGCTTATTGTCTAAAAGTGACATTTAAATTCTATTTTGTGCATCTGTTAATCCGCTGGTGAGTAAAACAATATTCTGCTTTGAGTGGTCTGTGATGCATTCCCCAATATGAAATGACAATTAAGGAGATTCACTGTGATGTCTAACCAATATATGGTAATAAGCGCCTCCTAACTTGGTTCAGCATTTTCATACAATTCCCTAATCATACTGGAACTCTGCTTGGGGAAAACTAAATATCAACCCATTCACTACAAACCAGGCATTGCAGTTGTAAAAATTATGGGATCCCTGGTTTTGGCAGGCTTGCCAAAGGCTTTGGAAACTTTCCTCTGGGAGCCCTGTTCCATGGGACAAGACAATCAGGGTACAAGGCTGGCACTGGGCCTGTCTTTACTCTGGAGAATGAATCTAGCAATCCTCTTTATTGAGCACATACTATGTGCAGAGCACTGAACTAAGTGTTTGGAAGAGGACAATATAACAATATAAGAGTTGGTAGACCTGTTCCATACCCACAAGGAGCTTACAGTCTAGAGGGCGAAGAAAATATTTCCAAGGATTCCTGGAATTGTTCTATAAAACAGGGAGCCAGGGAATAGTTTGGGAACATCATTTATTGGAGAATCATTCTATGCACCTTCAGAATGAGTTCTGGAAATAAGGGACCCATGTAATTAGGCCATATCCCTCTTGGGGTGCCTCTTGCATAGACCTAGTGCTCAGAAGCTCCCTGTTGCACTGAGCAGAAACTAGCCAAGGTTTCCAAATTCCCTCCATCTTTCCAAATTCTCTCCATATTCCACAGAGGAAGGGGACTGTGGAAGGTGAAGGCAACAGGGGGAGAGAAAGCAGTTCATGGGGCAAGATAAGTTTCTGCTCCTCTTCATATTCAGTTCCATTTTGGGCATTTTATCAGCAATCAGTTGGGACCTCTGGATCATTCACTACAGATAGTCAACCTAACTATAAACATTTTCACAAGACTGATGATACTGGCTTGTAGTTGTACAGATCTATTTTGTTTTCCTATGGTGTTTCCTCATCGGTTACCTCATTTTGTCTTTACACCACCCTGTGGGGTAGGAAGAGGTAGGTGGTGGGATTATTTCCACTTTACTGATGAGGAAATTGCAGCACAGAGAGGCTAAGTGACTTACTCAAGATCCCACTGAAGATCAATGACTGGATAGGGACTAACAACCAGGTCTTCTGACTTCCAGTCCCATGCTTATGACCATATTTATCCTTCAAATATCCTTTTGAAGTAAAAGTAAGGAGATTGAGAAACTGAGTCACAAACAGGTTAAGCACCATGTTTCCCCACTCGTCAAGAAACTCCAGTGGTTGCGCATCCACCTCTGCATCAAACAAAAACTTCTCACCATTGGCTTTAAATACCATCATTATTATTATTTAAAGCACTCAATCTCCTTGCCCCCTCCCACCTCACCTCACTATTCTCCTACTACAACCGAGCCCGCACACTTTGCTCCTCTAAGGCTAACCTTCTCACAATGCCTCGATCTCATCTATCTTGCCATTAACTCCTTGCCCACATCCTACCTCTGGCCTGGAACGCCCTCCCTCCTCAAACCCACAGACAACTACTCTCCCTGCCTTCAAAGTCTTACTGAAGGCACATCTCCTCCAAGAGGTCTTCCCTAAAGCCCCTCATTCTTCTTTTCCCACTTCCTACTGTGTTGCCCTGACTTGCTCCCTCCACCCAGCCCCACAGCACTTATGTACATATTTTTAATTTATTTATATTATTTTATTTTACATTATCTATTTTAATTATAAGAGGAGGCTTTGTCTTTGACCCAAGGATTTCTGGGATGATGAGTTTCCGAAACATTCAGAGCAGCAAAGGAGAGTGGGGGTGCAGCACGTAAGTCCTTCCAAGCCACTTTTCGTCCTCCCACGTCACTATTCGTCAGGGTTTATTCAGCACTTGCTGTGTGTCAGGGGATGTTCAAACCAGCTCTTTTGTATCGTATTCTCCCGAGCACTTAATACAGTGGTCTGCATACAATAGGCACTCAATAAATTGATGGATTGGGCAGAGCTTTGTGCCAGACACTTGGAAGTATACAGTGAAAGGAAAAGAGACAGTCCCTTTCTTCTAAAGAATTTATAATCTAATGATCCTGGAGGAACCAAGTAGGAAAACCTGTTTAAAGAAATGGTCAGGGGCTTTGCCTCCGATGACTCAAAGGAATTACTTTGTCAGACTGCAGTAGAAGCTGGTGGACAAAGCATTCAGTAGGAATATGGTTAAGTCTACCCTAGCAAACAATTCATGGATTTTGGCCCAAAATGTACATTTCATATGGTGGAAAAATTTTGTCTCTGAAATATCTAGAAACCTGAGTTCCCAGTGCATTTGGGGGTTAGACTCACACACAAAATGTATTAGTGGAGAAACAGCCTAAGAGACTATTTAGCAACTAGCAAAATAGTAAAAAGGATAGTAGCATACTGTGTGAATGATGGGTAGAGTAGTTAACTGAGTGACTAGAATATAAGATAAGTGGCAGGCAGTCTTGTAGATTGCCAGGAGACCACCTTTCAGAAGTAAGCTTTACCTAAGCTATTAAATCATTTCATGTTTCTGTACTGGTCTGCTGAAATTTATTACAGAATTTTGGCTCACAATATATGTTGACTCTCTCTCCAGTTGGAATTTCTTAAACCCTCTGGAAGGCTAATTCATTTGGCAGGGAGCATTTTCCAATGATTACAAACAGGTTGAAACTAATGGTGGGAAAATTGAGGCAAATGTCCCAGGCTACACATTCTAGGGGAACCCAAACCTCCCAGAGATCAGGATTCGACCTGGTTGCTGTTTCAAGGGGTGGTGGGGTAAGAAGGGGTGTACCCCCTCTGTACACCTGGTGACCCCTTGATCCTGCACACCCCTGCCTTCTGAAGTTCAACAGGGAGGTATGGGGGTGGGGGAGTGAAGGGGGAAGGGAGAGATTTCAGGGTGTAAACTTCTATTCATAAACTCTCTCTTCAACTACCACCACCCCTTTCCCTCTCGATACACTCTGATGCTGCATGCCCATCCCTCCTGGCAGGATTTTCTAAGACATGCAAGGAGGTGGCAACCTGCACTGCATTGTTCTGGGGCACAGCTGAGATTAAGGGCAGAACTTCCACTCCTTAAATGGTTCCTCATTCCCTTGAACCAATGAGGCCCCATTCTGAATGAGTTGCTATGTATCCTGCACCTAACGGTGGCTCCAATTCTAAATTCATACTCTTCTGTTCCTGCATGAAAACAAGCTAACATTACATGTTCCTAATCTGTATCAGGCACTCTGACAAGAAAAAAAAAGTTTTATCCTTGATGACTCTCCCCAGCCATTTACATTTCCGGCACAGATGTTTTCTGCTTCTTGGGTTCAATCTGCTGTCCCTCCTTCAAGCTAAATGCTTTAACCACCATCATTTACTTCGTATCTTATGTGCACCAAGTCTTCGGCAGGTGCACATTCCTACTTTTTCCCCTTTAAATGCATTCTCAAAGGGAGAATTTGACATGAACTGCTCCCTTGTTCTTTAGGTTAGGAATCTTTCCTTTTATGGCTCATACTATCAACTGAACATTCTGAGTCTGAACATTCACATACAACTGAGACAGAACAATGGCTTCAAAAATTTCTCTTTCTTCTTCAAGGGCAGCATAACACCAAATAGTGATGTTTCATTTTCACTGAAATGAAACCGTGATTTTTTTTCTCCTTCTGCTACACTTACAAAGACATTTTGTGGCTTAGCTTTCCCTAGCCGAAACACTTTTTAAATTCTTTGATTAGTTCTCATTTACATGTATTCTTCATTATTTAGCCATTGAAATTCATTTTTATTCCAATATCATGCATAAACCAATGGAAATTCTTGCTTTTTTTCTTTCTAATTTTGCTGCATCATTTTAAATAACTTAAGAGTACATCACCTACTTCACGTCAAAACTGATGTGAGTTTGCTACACCATAACAGTATAGATATATGGAGATAAATACATAAAACTCGGGGGGGTTTGGTTATTTGTTACATTTCTCTCTTTATAGTATTGGAGCATGAGCAGCTAGCCATTTCTACACTAGCTGGTAGAGGGAATAGACTGGAAAGGTCTATAAACTGCATATACCCTAATCTATTGAACACCTACTAAATCCTAGTAAGTACTTGGAGGAGTAAAACAACAGTAAGAAACAAGAAGCAAGATGAGTGGACTCAAGCTTGTTTTGTCACACTCCTCAAGTCCAAAGTCATTTTTGTGGTTTAGTACAAGGTGGTCTTGTCTTCTCTTACGCTCTCGAGTCATGTCGGACCCATAGCAACTTCATGGACACATCTCTCCCAGAAAGCCCCATCTCCATCTGCAATCGTTCTGGTAGTGTATCCATAGAGTTTTCTTGGTAAAAAATACATACATGGCTCACCATTGCCTTCACCTGTGCAGTAAATTAAAGTCTACGACCTCAACTCTCTCCCATGCCACTGCTGCCCACAGAGTTTTCTTGGTAAAAAATACATACATGGCTCACCATTGCCTTCTTCTGTGCAGTAAATTCAAGTCTACGACCTCGACTCTCTCCCATGCCACTGCTGCCCAGTACAGATGAGTTTTGACTTGTAGCAGATTTCCTTCCACTCGCTATCCACTGCCCAAGCTAAGAAAGGAATGGTTGTGTCTCTGCTTGACTCTCCCTCCCATTGTCGAGACTGGTACAGTACTGGAAACTCTCCAGCTATCCTGAGAGGTGAGTATGAGGTAGCAGTAATAATACGAACCATTTACCGTGCACAGAGCACTGTGCTAAGCACTGGAAAAGGATACACAAATTGGAATTGGACATAGTCCCTGACCCATGGAGGAGTCTCAATCTAAAAATAATATGGGGAAGAGGGGGCTAGCGACAGATATTTATGGAGAGATGAAACAAAACAGAGACAAAACCAAAGATCTGATCTGTACGGTGCTGTCTAGAGGAGCAGAATTTCAAACTCTTTGCAGCTCAGAGTCCACAGTCACAACCACAGCTATAGACAGCTCTCTGGAAGCCGCCGCCACAGATCACCCGAGCCTCTGTGGAGGTTGCCCTGGGCTGTGACTATTTGCGTGTCCTGCCAGGGTGGTGCACAGCACATCAGGAAGGCGAAAGTGTTTGGATATTTATGAAAAGAAATTCACTGTATAGTAGTTTGAAGATTTTTAGTTAGGATATATGTTTATATACGTTTAAGAACATTTTTCAACTTTCTTAGGCTTTACAATAACTACAATAGACTCCTTCCCTTGACAATGTTTATTTCAGAGCCCAAACTTTGACAAGAAAAATGCTCTCCATTCCCAGATATAGTCTAATTTTTATAGCTTAACTCCAAGGGTTAAAGGGTTTTTTTGGAAATTATATCTTCATGAAAAATTGCTTCCTATCTGTTTTCTTTAACCTATTACATTTCTGTCTGATGTTAGATAACTTTTATAAATGTAATACTTCTGTCAAATTATTGTAGCCAGCAGCAATAATTTCTTATAGTAAATACAATGAAGAAAAAGATAAAGAACTAGGGAAATGCTCTGCTGAGCCATTTAATAAAATTATATTCAAAGAAAGAGCTGGACTTTAACAAATGAAAATTTTAATCTTCATATCTACACTGCATAAGCAAGTCTTTGTTCTTCAATTGAGTTACTACACTTTTGGTCATACAAGTCAACAGCTCCATTTTGTACACTCTTTTTAAAAAAGAAATTATACTTTCTTAGCACTGTGGTAAGTGCTGTACAAGATAATCAGGTTGGACAGGGTCCCTGTCCCACATGGGGTTCACAGTCTAAATATGAGGTTTTAATTTCCATTGTACAGATCAGGTAAAGTGCAGAAGAGTTAAGCGATTTTCTCAAAGTATACAGTAGACAAGTAGCAGAACTGGGTTTTAAAACCCAGGTCTTCTGAATCCCAGGCCCATGAGCTACCCCTCTAATATATCTCTGAATGCGTCTCCCTAAAGCAATTAAGCTAAAATGCTCATCATGAGAATCTCATGTAAGGTTTGATTATCATCATCAATCGTATTTATTGAGCGCTTACTGTGTGCAGAGCACTGTACTAAGTGCTTAAAAGAAAAGTGAAGTGACTTACCCAAAGTCACACAGCTAACAATTGGTGGAGCCAGGATTTGAACCCATGACCTCTGACTCCAAAGCCCGTGCTCTTTTCCACTGAGCCATGCTGCTTCGTGCTTGGTGCTTATCACCAAGTGCTTATCACCACTTCACCTGCCAAAATTTTTCTCCTGGAACATGAGTTTGACTCATCTTCTGTGTATATTTCATGTAACATTAAAGTGAATTCAAAAAGCAGTCTCACCCAATTCATACCATTATTCCTAGTATGCAACGCAAAAAAGTCAATTACTGGCATTTATTAAGCAATTACTGGGGGCAAAGCATTGAACTGAGTGTTATGAAGAGTATAATAACAGAAACAAAGACACGTTCCCTGTCTGCAAAGAGTTTACAATAAAAACCATTTGTGTCCAGACTGAGAGCTTGTTTTTTTTCCAGGTATTTCTAGAAAGCTGTTTCAACTTAGCTTGGTAAAATGGGATGCAATAAATCAAAGGCAACCAATGACCATAACTTGTGGTATAAGTGCTGACTGACTGAATAATAACTTGCCGATCACTGCCACCTCCCCAGGGGTAGGAATGGAGAGATGGAAAGTGTGTGGTGGGGAGGCAGTGCAGTTCTCACCAACGGCTCTCACTTGTTCCCATTTTCCTTGACACACCTCGCCCCAACCAAATCCAGGTTTGGACACAGTGCTACACTTCCCATTGTCTTGGAGGAGAACACAAAGGCTCTGGAGCATCATACCATTTATGTACACCTCTTTACACTCTACCATTTCTCCTACTGTAATTTATTTCAATGTCTGTGTCCTCTATAGAATATAAGTTCCTTGTGGACAGGGAACATGTCTACCAACTCGATTGTACTGTACTTGTCTACGCACATAGTACAGTGCTCTGCAAACAGTAAACACTCAATCAATATCACTGATTGAGTGATTGAAATAGCCTTTACTAAACTATTTTCATTATAGTCCAATAGGATGTTTTCTTCATGGTAGACAGAGCTAGTTCAACAATTTTGGCTCAAGGATAATTATGAACAAACACTTGACAAAATTTCCCCACCACACCAGGTTCGAGATTGAGGGGTGGCCAAAAGGACAGAATCATACATGGCTTAAAACCTGGGCCCAGAAATGTACATTGGCAACAAAGGCTCAGCTCCAGAGTTTAACTGCTACAGTCTACAACCTCTCTGCTAGCGAACACTGCTCCACTTACTGCAGACCAGTTCTACTTAAACCTACTCTAAAAGGCATTGAACAATCTTCATACATTCAGAGATTGTGTTTAAACGATTGTTCATAGGGCTAAAATTTATAAGAGGATAATGAAGACAATTCAAATATGGGTTAGCAAATTCTTTCACTGTACTAAAATCTGTGCCAGTTCTTCTTATGTACTACATGTGTGACCTATCCATCTGTTAAAGAAAATGTTCACATTAGTTAAACTATTGAACTCTAATAATGCTTGTTCTTACTTTAAGGAGAACTTTCTCAAAAACATCCAACAGAAGAAAACACAAGAGCCCACTAAAACTATAGCGACTGGAAATAGTTACCAATATTAGACTACGCTTTACCCCTAAACTTTCCTTTAACCCAATTTTAGTTGAAAAGTTCTGATGAGTCTTAAAAATGTTCATTCATTCAATCATATTTATTCAGCACTTACTGTGTGCAGAGCACTGTACTAAGCGCTTGGGAAGTATAAACAAATTGGCAACATATAGAGACGGTTCCTACCCAACAACGGGCTCACAGTCTAGAGTTGCTCTGTTGAGTCAGAGAGCAACCATATTTTAAATTGTGGCATACCTGGATATGAATAGGAGTGGCTAAGCCTAATGAACCTAAAAGCCAGAGACCAAAAAAAAAAGATTAATATAGCCCAGAGTTGCAGATCAAAAAAAACCATTATCTAACCAACATGGTTACCTCTTTGCCTTTGGAGAGATACCTGGGTTTCAGCTGTAGAAGGGTGACTCAGGAGTGGAAGGACTCAGGATACTCTGACTCAAGCCTGTATTAGACAAAAGGGATAACTGGAGGGCTTCTCGACCCAGAGGAGATTGACTGAGATCCACGCACTGCTAAAGTGACATTGGGCCTCTTTTGGCCAAGATTTAGTACTGAGAACCCTGAATGGAGACAACTGAGTGGAAATAATGAGTCAGAGTCAGCAAGGGCATAGGATAGAGGTTGGGCCGAGTGCCACACTCCTCCTTGGCCCACGCTTTTGTGGGCGGGAACACCAAGGCCACCTGAAGGGCCGGATCAGCAGCACATCACAGCCTGCTAATCAATCAATCAATCAATCAATGATATTTATTGAGAGCTTACTGTGTGCTGAGTACCATACTAAATGCTTGGGATCATACGACAATAGAACGGCAAAATAAAACAGTACTGTTTTATTACTGTTTTTTACTTACCGTGCTACACAGTAAGTAAAGAAGAGCTACAGTTTGGCCATCTTCTATTAGAATATAAGATTTGCAAATAGTGTCCCAAGCTGGTTAGCATCAGAGGTACTCAGAGTAATAGCAATCCAGTTTGAACAAAACCACAGTACTGTGGGTGTCTGTTTTTATTTAAATTAGGTAGTACAGCATCAACAAGTGACTATTCTGCTTCTTAATGTCAGGGCAATGATGGTGGGTTATGTATTTCTATTAAATTATCTTGCATAACTATTTCCTTTTTTTTTTAACACCAAGTTCAATACAATCTTAAAGAATTCCTAAGTAATTAGCTTTGAGAAATTGTATGCTCCCTGCCTAAACTTTCTTAGTACCTAGAAAGCATTTCCTCTTATTCACTGATTCCCATGAGGACACTCTCTATGTCTGAATGGGTTGCGCAGGGCATTGAACAAAATGAGAAAGGAGTATACTAAGCACAGTAAAAAAAAAAAAAAAAGTTTCTATATGCTGAAAAAGGTTCCCAAAAGGCTCTTAAAAAACACCATTCCAGGCTGATACAAGCCTGAAATACATGATGAGGTGAATGGAAAGCACATGATAGGAAATATGAATTTTGAGTCAACTGAAATATATAGAAACAGCCAGGAGTAGCCTCTGATATTCCTTGCAAGCATTGCGTACTAGATTATTTTGGCTCTAAGAGATATGTTAGAACATATTGGGGGATCATCTAAAATAAGCAGAGGCACTGAAAAGTGATCACTACTAGTCCATGGTATTCTGCGCAACAAAAGGGAATATCTGGAATGAATTTTGGTTTTCAAAATATTGAATTTCATCAACTCAGGATTCAGTCTTCCATCTGAGCTAAAGTCTATTCTGCCTGAAATAGTCTTTTCTAAGTGCTAACCAGAATGCCATCACAACGAGACACCATTCTATTACCCCAACTTTGAAAAGTTCAACTATATCTAATTTCATAGAGTGAAGCTGCTGTGACTACAAACCACCATTAATTTCTAATTTACAACTCATTCATTCATTCATTCAATCGTATTTATTGAGAACTTACTGTGTGCAGAGCACTGGACTAAGCGCTTGGGAAGTACAAATCGGTAACGTATAGAGACATTCCCTACCCAACAACGGGCTCACAGTTTAGAAGGGGGAAACAGACAAAAAAAAAACCAACCCTCCAAAAAAAACCAAACAAGTAGACAGGTGTCAATACCAACAGAATATAATTATAGCTATATACACATCATTAATAAAATAGAGTAATAAATACATACAAATATACACAAGTACTGTGGGGAGGGGAAGGGAGAAGAGCAGAGGGAGGGAGGGGGAGATGGGGAGGGGAGGAGGAGAAGAAAAAGGGGGGCTCAGTCTGGGAAGGCCTCCTGGAGGAGGTGAGCTCTCAGTAGGGCTTTGAAGGGAGAGCTAGTTTGGCAGATGTGTGGAGGGAGGGCATTCCAGGCCAGAGGTAGGATGTGGGCCAAGGGTACATGCTAGAACAGGCGAGAACAAGGCACAGTGAGGAGTTTAGCAGCAGAGGAGCAGAGGGTGCGGAGAAGGAGAGAAGGAGAAGGAGGCTGGAGAAGGAGAGAAGGGAGGGGAGGTAGGAGGGGGCGAGGGGATGGAGAGCTTTGAAGCTGAGAGTGAGGAGTTTTTGCTTGATTCGAAGGTTAACAGGCAACCACAGGAGATTTTTGACGCGGGGAGTGATACGCCCAGAGCGTTTCTGTACAAAGACAATCTGGCACCAGAGTGAAGTATAGACTGAAACAGGGAGAGACAGGAGGCTGGGAGATCAGAAAGGAGGCTGATGGAGTAATCCAGTCAGGATAGGATTAGACACTGTACCAGCAAGGTAGCAGTTTGGGTGGAGAGGAAAGGGTGGATCTTGGTGATGTTGCAGAGGTGACACTGGCAGGTTTTGGTGATGGATTGGATGTGTGGGATGAATGAGAGAGTGGAGTCGAAGATGACACCAAGGTTGCAGGCTTGTGAGACGGGAAGGAAGGTAGTGCCGTCTACAGTGCCAGGAAAGTCAGGGAGAGGACAGGGTTTGGGAGGGAAGATAAGGAGCTCAGTCTTGGACATGTTGAATTTTAGATGGTGGGCAGACATCCAGATGGAGATATCCTGAAGGCAGGAGGAAATACAAGCCAGGAGGGAGGGAGGGAGGGAGAGAGAACAGGGGTGGAGATGTAGATTTGGGTGTCATCAGTGTAGAGATAGTTGAAGCCGTGGGAGTGAATGAGTTCTCCAAGGGAGTGAGTATAGATGGAGAACAGAAGGGGACCAAGAATTGACCCTTGAGGAACCCCTACAGTAAGGGGATGGGAGGGGGAGGAGGAGCCCGCAAAGGAGACTGAGAATGAACTCCTTGCTCCACACAAACCCCACGGACCTAAATATATGAGTAAAGCTTTGCAACCTAAGTTCCTTCAGCCTCTGGGAGTCTGATGCTCCTTCCTGTTTTGTCTTCCACCTAAACAACAGTTTAACTGATATAGCTTTGAAAAAGCCCTATCTACTCACAGCCTTGTAATTTCAAACAAAATAAAATTTAAACTCTAATATATAACTTTAGAGTGGAGGGTTCTGAATCTTTCATTAAGCACGATGAAAAGATCAAGGATGACACTACTGTCAAATAGAAAGTATACTTATAAATAGGGAAAATTCTGAAAACTCACTCTGTGAAAACTAAGAAACAAGAGTGTACCCTGGGGAACCTCCTGATCAATCCATCAATCAATGATATTTATTGAGTGCTTACTATGGCCACAGCACTGTACTACTGCTTGGGAGAGTATGATACATCGAATTAGCAGACACGTTCCCTGCCCAAAATGAGCCTACAGTCTGATCCACCCAGAAGTTACAGAGCTATCTCTAAACTCTACCAAATTTAGAACGTTAAAAATTAACACATCCAGAAATGGGTCTAAGAAATGGAGATAAGATGGGTGGAGGGACTGGACAAACACTGTGCAAATAACTTCAGACTTGGGCATCAAGAACCATGATACTTGGAGTGATTTTGCTACCTTGTTTGGGGAAATGGCACCAAGAAATCAGGGAGAGAGGCTGGGAGGATTTTCCACAATGTGAGGCTGCCCTTCCTTAGAGAGTGTGTAAGTACCCCCTCAGCTTCCCCTCTGCCCCTCCCCATCTGCTGCTGTTATTTGGGTAGGGGCAGGGGCAGGAAGAAAGGGGAAGGTGGCAACAGTTCCCTCCGAGGCCTTTTTCCTTGCCCGACCTGGTTCCCTGGGGCCGAAATCTGTGCAAGGGAAGAACTCAGCAATGAATTAAGTTTATAATATTCATCAAAGTGGTACCATGCAGAAGAGATGAGGCTGGACACTGGGGTCAAACTGAAGGACATAATGGGTGGGAAGGGAGCAGACAGAAACCAGGTGAATTGGAAGCCGTTTTAAGAGCTGCAAAGGAGAGCGGGAGGAGAAGAAGGGAAAAAGTCTGAAGAAGAGCAGGGGTGGGGACTATCTTATTGCCAGGCAAATTTGCCAAGTAGCCATGACACAGATTCCTTAATAATAATTGTGATATTTGTTAAGCACTTTCTGTGTGCCAGGTTCAATATTCATTCAATCGTTCAATCATAAGCGCTGGGGTGGGTACAAAGAAATCAGGTTGGACACAGTCCCTGTCCCACATGGGGTTCACAGTCTCGATCCCTATTTTGCAGATGAGGTAACAGGCACAGAGAAGTGAAGGGACTTGCCCAGAGTCACACAGCAGACAAGTGGTGAAGCCAGAATTAGAACCCACAACCTTCTGACACCCAGGCCCATGCTCTAGCCACTACCCCATCCTGCTACTCACTGGTGCTGAAGTAAAGTCTGATTACCAATCATGGAAATCTACAGCATTTCAACTATTGATAAAAAGATACACTAAATCAAAAAAGATATATGGCCCCATTAAACTTCCATATTATTGCTGAAATATGTAAGGATTCAATTCTAATATCAAAAAATGTAGGCTCAGTGTGGTTACGAAACATTGCTACTCAGTTTTATTGTACTCTCTCAGGTGCTTAGTACAGTGTTCTGCACACAGTAAGTGTTTCAATGAGTACAAATGATTTACTGAATCCTGGAGAGTTAAAAATAGTATACTTTCTGGATTTTTCTAACATACTTCTTTGATGGAGGATGAAGCCTTAAGAGAAACTGCCATTGGCACCTGAGAGGTCACTCATTCATTCAATAATATTTACTGGGTGCAAAGCACTATATTAGCTATTTAGGAAAGTACAGTAACAGTAAAAGACAGTTTCTGATCTAAAAGAGTTTTCAGCAGAATAGAGAGAGACAAAAAACTGGACACATTCAATGGAGCAGGATGAACAATACAGAAACAACTGATAAGACTGTGATCTCATTATGGGCAGGAAATATTTCTGCTAATTCTGTGGCACTGTACTCTCCCAAGCACTTAGTACAGTGCTCTGCACATAGTGTGTGCTCCATACCATTCATTGATTGATTGATAGCAAGAGTGGAAAGGCAAATATACTATTTTATATATCAATCAATCATATTTATTGAGAGCTTACTGTGTGCAGAGCACTGTACTAAGCGCTTGGGAAGTGCAAGCTGGCAACATATAGAGACAGTCCCTACCCAACAGTGGGCTCACAGTCTAGAAGGGGGAATATATATATCTTTATATATATATATATATATATATATATATATATATATATATATGTGTATATATATATACACATACATACATTTAAATATTACTTAAATTATTTTAAAGGCAGTTTAGGGTAGCTTTAGAGATGACATGATCAGGGAGAAGGATGACAGTTCCTACGGGACAAGCTCTATACTTGAATGGGTTTCACAGAGGACAGGGAGAAATGGGAAAGAAGCCATCTTACTAGATCAAGGATATGGGCTTTGAATACTCACAACTGGTATACTGTATTCTTCCAAGTGCTTAATACAGTGCTCTGCACACAGTAAGCCCTCAAAAAGTATGACATTGATTGATGGGACAGAATATGGTGTAGTAGATTTCAGGGGCAGTAGCTGATATCAAATTCTACTTTTTTTTATGAGATGAAGTGCTAACTACGTGCTGGGCACTGTACCAAACACTGGGGTAGATACAAACAACCCCACAGTCCATGTTCCACAATTCCACAAGGGGCTGATAGTCTTAAACCCTATTTTCCTGATATGGTAACAGACACAGAGAAGTTAATAAACTTGCCTAAGGTCACACAGCAGACAAGTGGCAGAGTTGGTATTAGAACCCAGATCTTTCTGAATCTCAGGCCCATGTTCTATCCACTGGGAAACAGTGGTTCACTGCTTCTTCTGATGTAGGTAACTCACTGTGCAGTGATGCACTGATGGACAATATAGAAAAATAATCCCATCAGCAAGGCCAACATGTAATTTGGAAACTAAAAGTAAGCACCATGACAACCAACTTCAGAACAAACTGAATAAAGAACATTTCTGTGTCCACCCTTCTAAATGGTTGGA
Source organism: Tachyglossus aculeatus (assembly GCF_015852505.1). Taxonomy (NCBI): domain Eukaryota; kingdom Metazoa; phylum Chordata; class Mammalia; order Monotremata; family Tachyglossidae; genus Tachyglossus; species Tachyglossus aculeatus. Next base: position 33,466,151 of record NC_052101.1, read on the forward strand.
ATAGCTGTAACTATCTTTGAGATTAAAATCAGTTTTGAGGACCTTAGGTAAAATGAAATGGAAAAACAGGGATCACCAACAATGAGATCTTGGAACGCAACCATTCACCAGCATAGATGCACTACTCACCCCAAAACAATTTCACTGTATGACTTATATGAGGAGACCGAGAAAAACTCACCAGTAGGCGCATCATCTTTTGCAAGAAGTAGAGACATAATTACAGCTTCGATTACCCAGATAATTTTTTTTTACTTCAGGTCTGAGCCTTGCCTAGGGCAAACCAGGAGAGAACTGGCATGGTATTGAAGTATGGTATATAAAAATGTTATGGGATGATGAAAATGTATGCAGATTTAAAAAAAAAACTATATCTGTAGTTGAAGATCTAGAGCATATAGTAAGTGCTTAACAAATGCCATCATCATTATTATTATCTGAAAAGAATATATTCAAATCATCTCTGACTCTGTTCCCTCTTTTGGGATTCCAGAGGCATATCAGAGCTATCAGGAGAAGAACTATAAATAAAATGTCTACAGGAGAGAAGTTTTATTTCTCTTTAAGCAAAGAGATACTGAACTCAATGAAGCCACCCATTTTTGGTCTTCTCTCTCTTTCCATTGTTTTGAATCTTTCTATTGCCTAAATAATTTAATGGCATTCATCTTCCCTAGGCCGCTATTTTATATATCTCAATCATTTTTCTTCTTAATCTCCTCTTTTCTAATGAATATAAACCTAATTTTCCTTACTTACCTTACAGTTTATAACCCCTGAGAAGCCTTATCGCTCTTAAGACACTTTTCATAATTATACTGTACTGGAAGAGCAAAAATAAATGAACAAGTAAATACCTATTAAACACAAATTGGTACATGACAAACCTTGAATTTTCCCAGGACTTAAGAGGAATTTCTGAATGTTAGGTGATTAAATGACATGTCACACCACTTTTTTTTTTTTTAATGTGACAGCCAGAAATTTGGACAGGGCTTTCTTGCATTTCAATTCCTAAAAATTAGTCATTTTGTAAACTGTCTTACAGTTATTGTTGGTATACAGTTCATTTAAATGTCAGAAAAACTCACTTTTAAAACACTCACTTGTGTACTGCTTACTTGAACAGAGTAGAGTCCTTGGTTGAATTATAACAGAGGGTAACTGAGTGATGGTTTTCTGCTACTGTTAAATTAAATGTTCTTTAATCACACATCAGAGAAAAGAACAAATGCAGTTCTACCTAATGACAAGGATAGTGAAAGAGTGTTTATATGGCCAAAGTAAATTGTATAATATATTTTAGAAAGTCTAACTATCTAATATACATTTGTCTTTGTGGTCCATACTGACTTTAGGACAAGGTTGTGACGTTCCCAGTGACTCCAAGATTCTGCTCCGGGAGAGTACCAAATTCAGAGAAACGCATTCTGATTCTTGCTGTTTGTGCTTCTTTTCTAAATATAACTTTTCAGAAAATTTTCTGGTGGGGCCAGTTTCTTCTTGGGAATTTTCTCCAGTCAGTGGCTGTTATAGGATGAAAATATCCAGAATGAACTTTAAATCTCCCCTTCATTCTGGACCAATGTTTTAGAGCAGCTGGACCAATGTTTTAGAGCAGCAGGACTGACAAAGAGCACTCTGGTGCCCCTTCCCTGTGTCCTAGGGCCCACTCCCCTCTCAGTATGGAAGACTCTAGAAAGCTGCTCATAGGAGGAGCATCTGAAAGGCCATGTACCTTCCTGGCATGAGCTTACTCATAGGAGCTCTGGCTTAGTTAACCTGCTTTTGGCAGTGAAACTACGTTCTGCTGGCTGTGGGGTGAGGCCAGGGGTTAGTAGGAGGCAGCAAGTATCCACGGGAGAGGCAAAGAGGATGGCAAAGGAGAAGAATATGCATTAGCACTGCAACAGACAACCTTTAATAGATGAATTGTAAAAGGGTTTTCTAGTCGGGTATGAGCCTTACCACAGCCACATCGGCACCCACAAAGATAACCTCACTTACAAACTAAAGCTACTGACGGCAACACATTTTACTGCTGTGTGTGTTTAGGCATCTCACAAACCCTTCCTTACTCTGTTCAGGTAAAGATGCCCCTCACTACAGGAAGAATCAAAAACAGCATCAGGTTCTGGTGGAAACAAATGGAATGGTACAGTAGTGCATGTACATGCATAGATATACATGTTTATACTGAACTTTGTGTATCACAACCCCAAATAATATTTTCATCATTTTCTAATCATGAACCTTAATGACATAATGTTAACACATCTGATCACCTATTATCAGGATAGTTCAAGGAAATAAAAGATTTAAATGTTTAAATAAGAAATACTAGGGTATTTGTCTTGCCGTGCTCTGGAAGCTCAAAGATTTAGGTGAATACATCTTATAGGCTTTAAAATTATTCAAGTCAAGAGTCTGAATAGAAACAGATTTAGCTTCATTGATAGGCAAACTAATTCACATACTGTGTCTGGTTCTTGTCTGTACTGCTACCATCCTCTTGCTCGCACTTTTCTCCTGCTTGAAACTCCCTCCCCTTTCACATTTGACAGACCACAGCTCTACCCACTGTCAAAGCCCTCCTAAAATCACATATCTTCTAGGAAGTCTTCCCCAAATAATTTTTAATCTGCCCTGCTTACAGTGCTTCTACCACCTCTTCAGCCTATGGACACCATCTATCACTTGAGGAAGTACATCTTCCTTATAACACTCAAGACATATCTTTTCCTAACTCAAGAACAGCCCTTTTTCCTTCTTTCTCCCCTCTGTAATTTATTTTGTTTTGTAAGTCTATCCCCCAGTAAATTGGAAGCTCTTTGAGAGTGGAATCATGTTCACAGATTCTTCTGTGCATTCTGAAGTTTTGAGTAATAATAATGAAAATTATGGCATTTGTTAAGCACTTACTATGTGCAAAGCACTGTTCTAAACACTGGGGAGGATACAAGGTGATCAGCTTGTCCCACGTGGGGCTCACAGTCTTAATCCCCATTTTACAGACGTGGTAACTGAGGCACAGAGAAGTTAATCATATTTATTGAGCACTTACTGTGTGCAGAGCACTCTACTAAGCGCTTGGGAAGTACACGTTGGAGAGCTGATGCTGAAATATCCATCTCCAGTGGCTCCAGGAACCAGGCTGATTTCTCCAGATCCAGCCACAACAAGATTTCTACAAGGGCTGGGCTCTCCTTTACGTTTGGGGACATCATGAGATAAAGATGCTTTGGCAGCACAGAACATTGAGTGATTGATGGCAGGCCACACCTACCACTTTCCTCCCAAGCAGCCCATTCTTACACTCCTTTCTCCCTTTTGCTGCTGTGCCACTCCTCCCCAATGTCTATTCTCATATCTCTTCTTCTGACAGATTGTTTTTTCTCTTCTCCCTTCCTCCTGACACCCTTCCCTTCCATCTATTCCCAGGAGTAGGGAAGATGCCAGAAAAGCAAGAAGTGCCTTTGATCAAAAGTGAGGCTGCATCCACATAACCCATCGAGAGAGAGAGAGAGAGAGAGAGAGAGAGAGAGAGAGAGAGAGAGAGAGAGAGAGTCTCTGACTTGCCCTAAGTCACAAAGCTGACAAGCGGCAGAGCCGGGATTTGAACCATGACCTCTGAATACTAAACTCATGCTCTTTCCACTGAGCCATGCTGCTTCTCTAGTAAAGTGCTCTGCACAGAGCTTGTAGTAAGCACTCACTAAATACTATTGATTGATTGATCAATTGGGTTAGGTCTATGCAAGAGCAAGACCAAGCAACCTATGAAGTGACAGATCAAGAGACGGCTCTGAATCATAGCATTAAGCACTATACACATTACACCCAAATTTCCATTTCCAGAGTGAAAGGTTTTTTTCTCTTTGAATGCAATAAACCATTCAACTCTGAAAAATAATTCTGAATTACAAATACAGTGAACATAAGGATACCTAAAAGACAGAACTAAGAGAAACAAACTGGTATGAGCAAAACAATGGTGAATAAATATGGGTAACTATGAAAAGGAATTAGCACTTCTACTTGACATAAATCAATAGAAGTGAATAGTATTTCTGGGGTTCTTCAAGCACATATAAATATGACTAAGTTTCCTTTGAATATAAAGAGACTCTCTTGACATTTATTTGCCACAATTAATAGTGCTTGGATTTATACTGGCATGGCTTTCATTCAATTTACGCTGTCCTATTACTGGTTTCCCTTTGGAACAACAACAAGCACTTCAAGCTCTTTGAGTACAGGAACCAGGTCTGTTACTTTTATTGTACTCTTTGAAATGCCTAGTACAGAGCTCTGTACATAATAGACAGTCAATAAACAGTATTGGTTAGCTGATTATAATGAATCAAGGTGCAGTCTGTGTTGCTGAACTTTCTATACATAGAAGAGATTTCAAATAAAAAGCAAGGCTGCAGAGCTTTGCCTCAAATAACACATAAACAATAATAATAATTGTGGTCCGTATTAAGTGCTTACTCTGTGCCAGGCACTATACTTAGTGCAGGGTGGATATATGCAAATCAGATTGGACACAGTCCTGTTCCATGTGGGGCTCACAGTCTCAATCCCCACTTTACAGATGAGGTAACTGAGGCACAGAGAAGTGAAGTGACTTCCCCAAGGCCACACAGCAGACAAGTGGTGGAGCCGGGATTTGACCGCATGACCTTCTGACGCCCAGGCCCATGTTCTACACTGACCTCACTCACTTATCTCAAATGAGTTTATGTATTCTGTCTAAGCACATCTTTCATTCCACTGTAAATGATTACATTGCTCATGGAAATTTCACAAGGACACACAGCATCTTCCTCTTGCAGGAAAAATTTCAGTTTTCTGTTCTGAATCCAGAGAAGTGGGGACTCCTACCTAAAATGGTAAAGGAGAGAAGGAAAAGCAGAGCTAGGGATTAAGAAGGATTTGGTTTTGTTCTTGCCAAAGAAGGATGGTGACATGAAGGCCTTGAAATGTATCAGTGTTTGGTTTAATTTCATTTGATGTGTTGGTCCTAAAAATAGTAGTAATGCAATTTAAAGAGAAAGAGGAAAACCGGACCTACTCCTTGTTACTAAGGAACAGGCAGGGCCCAGACTATTATTTTTCCAGAGAACAGCAGTCTTTATTATCCTGACAGAGCCAGAAGGCTAGAAAGAATGAAAGAGAACCAGAGGTTTTTGCAGTCATGCACCAGTTGACAGGAGTAAAATTCCTTTGGAGCAGTAAAATTCCTCTTTCTGCTAATAAAAAAGGGTAAAAGAAGAACTTAAAGTATTTTATTTCTCAAAACTTTTGGGAGGGGGCAAAGCCATTATATCAAGCTGTGCAATATTCACCAAACACGGGTCACAGTGGGTCACAACAGGGCACAGTGGGGTTACCAACAGTGTGGTGACATCTAATCTAGGAAAAGTTTACCTCGTTACCTGTGGTTCATAAGTGCACACTGATGTACCAGCTACAGAATAAATGAGGTAAAGGTCCAGATAATCTTGCTATGATAATAATAATAATAATTAATAATAATTATGATATTTGTTAAGCACTTACTATATGCCAGGCATTGTAATAAGCTCTGGGGTGGATACAGCAAATCAGGTTTGGACACAGTCCCTTGTCCACCTTGGGGCTCAGAGACTCAAACTGCATTTTACAGATGAGGTAACTGAGGCCCAGAGAAGGGAAGTGATTTATCCAAGGTCACACGACAGGTGGCAGAGCCAGGGCTAGTACCCATGACCTTTTGACTCCCAGCCCCACGCTCTATCCACTATGCCATGCTGCTACTCAAGCTTCTCTTGCTCTTGTACATTAACCACAAATCCTAAAGAAAATGAGGAAGGGACCCGAAGAATCCTTCTCAAACACACGCCTTTGCCAGGAGAAATTGCACCTAGGAATCGGCTCAGAGAATCCTTATCACGAACTGCACTCCGGTTGATTTCACACATTCCAGTGGGAAGGGGGCAATGGGGGACTTAAGCAACCACAGCTGACTCTCAGTTGGGTTGGTGGGGAAAAAGGGGGCTGGTTAAGACTAGGGAAAGTGAGTGGAATTTTAGCAGACAGTTTGGATAGGTTTGCTTAGCTAAGGGGTTTGTAAACTCTGCAGAAGACAAGTCTTCACTGAAATGATGTTCTGCCAACAAGATCATGCTAGACAGCGATCCTGAGTGTTCAGGGCCAGTGGATGGTTAATAATGACATTGGTTTGGAACAACAGTCCTGGAATATAGTCCTTTTTAGTAATTGTTTTCCTCCACTTGAGACTGCTCATGGTCATTTCTTCCTATTGTTAAAAATAATTCAAAGATCAGAATGAAAGATTTGGAATAAAAAAGGAAAGAAAGTATGATAATAGGAAGAAAACAAAGGAAGAGGCATTCTCAATGCTTTGACCAACAATGGGATAAAGAAAAAGGTAAAAGCAACAATAAAACCAATGACCCCTGCATTATCTGGAAGCCCAGAAGGCATTATCATTTTATTATTATTATCACTTTCATTATCATATATCTATTTTTCTTTTGGAATCTCATTCATATCCTTCCACAACATGATTCTCCAAAAATAGTTGTTCTAAAGAACTGTTGTCATGTTTATTTTATGGTACTTGTTCAGAACTTACTATGTGTCAAACACTGTTCTAAGCACTAGGGTAGACATGAGGCAATTAGGTCAGGCACAGTCCCTGTTCCATATGGGGCTCACAGTTTTAAGTAGGAGGGCGAACAGGTGTTGAATTGCCATTTTACAGTTGAGGAAACTGAGGAACAAAGAAGTTAAACGACTTGCCTATGGTCACCCAGCAAACAATGGGCAGAGCAACTAGCAGAGCTGGGATTAAAATCCAGGTCCTCTGACTCCCAGGCCTGTATTCTTTCCACATATTCAAAATCGCCACACGGAGGTGACAAGTACCATCTTTCTATGAGGATTTTCCATTTTGATTCTACAATTTTGAGTCGCATTGCCCTCAAAGGACCTGTTTTAAAGAAGAATTGCCAACATCAAGAAGGCATATCATGGGCCTGGCCTGGCATGCCCTCTCTCCTAACTTCCACCAAACTAGCTCACTTCTCCTCTCCAAAGCCCTGCTGAAAGCTCACCTCCTCCAGAAGGCCTTCCCAGACTGAGCCCATTTTTCCTCTGCTCCTCCTCCGCTCCCAATCGCCCCTCTGCTATACCCCCCCCACAACACTTGTGCATATATGTACATATTATTCTATTTTTATTAATGATGTACATATATCTATACTTCTATTTATCTTGATGTTGTTGATGCCTGTCTACTTACTTTGTTGTCTGTCTCCCCACTTCTAGACTGTGAGCCCCTTGTTGGGTAGGGACTGTCTCTATCTGTTTCTGATCTGTACTTTCCAAGCAGTTAGTACAGTGCTCTGCACACAGTAAGAGCTTAATAAATACAATTGAATGAATGAATGGGCAAACTCCAACCTGCATGAATACCTGCACAAGTTCTAACCTTTGCTACATGTCTTCTGCTTCTGTTGTTCTCTTCCAAGCCAACTCTTCCTTTCCTCCTTCACATCCCATCCACACATCCTCTCCCATCCTTTTTGATCATCATTTAAGAAGGGATTCCTCACCTGCTTTCAAAACATCTCCTTCACCTGCATCTCTAGCCCCACTCTTTCTCACTGTCTAAATGCACTTTTCCTTCTCTAACTGCACCATCTAGCTATTGTGCCTCAACTCCCTCCTCCTGTTCCTGTACAAACTGTTCCAACAGGCTGCATATGCCCACTGCCTCCACTTCCTCTCCTCTAACTCCCTTTTTGACTCTACAATCCAGATTTCATCTCCTTCACTCCACTGACAGTGCCCTCTCCAAGGCTACCAATGGCTTAATTTTTGATGCTTTGCTCCCTACCTAATCCTCCTCATCCATTGGCTGCCTCGCAGTGAACCACTCTCTTCTTCTGGAAACACTATTTAACCTTAGTTTACTGATGCAGCACAATCACTGTTTTCCTCTTTCGTCTCTGGCTAAACATTCTCAGTCTTTCTCAGTTCTGGGTTCCTTTCCCTTCTCAAGGTTCACTCCAGCCTTTGAGAAGTTCATCCACTCCTATAGCTTCAACATCTGCCTCTATTCATTCATTCATTCAATTGTATTTATATGCAAAGCACGTAATACGCGCTTGGAAAGTACAATTCAGAAACAGAGATAATCTCTACACAACAATGGCCTCAGTCTAGAAGTCTCTATGCAGATGACTCTCAGATCTCCTAATCAGTCATCTCTAGTACCTATGTTTGTTCTTATGTGCTTACTGATATGTTACCCATCATTAAGCACATGTGTATGTATTACCTAACTGTTTATTCAGTTTTTACTATTATTTTACTCACATCTACCCACTGAAGTGCAGTAAGTTATTTGAGGGAAAAAATGTATTTTTTGTTTGTTTTGTGCTTTCCTAGTACTTAGAACAATGCATTGAAGCCAGTTTCTATTCCTACCTCTATTTTATGCTTCCAACTTAGATTATCAGTCCAGTAATGAGGGGACTCTTTCTCGACACTCATGCTCATTTGTGCACGTTTTCTTCAATAAATACTAGTGACAGCCAACAGAAATGATGTTACAGGCCATTTTGGAGCAAAATTAAGAATAAATGATGGGGTTTAAAACTGTACAATCCCCTAATAAACTCTTGGACTTTGAGAAGTTCACCCACTCCTATAGCTTCAACATCTGCCTCTATTCATTCATTCATTTAATTGTATTTATTGAGTGCTTACCGCATGCAAAGCACCATAATAAGTGCTTGGAAAGCACAATTCAGCAATTCAGCAACAAGTACAATTCAGCAACAGAGACAATCCCTAACCTCATGCATGAAAACAAAAGGTATTGGAAGATATGGAAAAATATTGAGTTTTCAGGTTTTTTTTTATCATTTGGCCCTTTACCCTGTCACATACATAATCAATTGATCTGCATTAATTGAGAACCTTAAAGCACTTGAGAAAGTACAATTTAACAGAGTTGGTAGAGATGTCCCCTGCCCACAACAAGCTTCGAGTCTAGAGGGTAAAAGGGATTCGAGTAAACACTATTAAATGTTCATTCTTTTATACTGTTGTTTGGATACAGCTAACTGGTGAAAGTTTCCTACAGAAAAACCATCTCTGTCACAGCAAAAATAGCATAAATACGAAGAAATATACATGGAAAAAATATGTTCCTTGCCTACTTCACTATGAGCGTTGCTGTTGGATTCTCTGAAAAATAGGTCATCTGGGATTCATATGAAATGCAAAACCTCATTAAGGGTGAAATTGTTATTTTGACATGTTTTTATATGAAAGTACTAGACTCTTAAAATATAATTAGTTCATTAATTTGAGAATATTTCTCTAAGCTTCTTGACAATAGTTAATTCTGTTTTTGAAACAATATTCTTTTAATAGAAACATGTCCACATTTGTGTTTTTTTCCCCATTAAGGCGGGATAGCTGTGTTATAGGGTTTGGGGTACTGGTATAAAATCCTAATTTGAGTCAATTAATAATTGAAAACCAATCCCCAAAATATGATTTGTTTACAAATCAATACCCGAATACAGACAATTTAATCTTCATTAAAATAATGTTTGCCCTAAACCCAACCCTAGCTGTAAGTTTAGCTTAGAGCCCAATTCTTCTAGTATATATATTTTCATCCTGATAATAAGGTAAGTACTTGGAAAGAACATTATTAAGTTCTTTAGGACTTGAAGTATTCAATGTGAAATGTATGCAACAATAGACTAAAAAATTACTCTGAAGTAAAAAAAGACTTACTTTTCTACTCAATGTGTCTAATTTATTACCAGGGAGCATTGGGAGAATATGATTCTGGATTCTAATCTCAGCCTTGATATTTACCTACTGTGTGACCTTGGGCAAGTCACTTTTCTGTGCCTCAGTTCCCAAAGTGCAAAACAGGGATTCAATGTCTTCTCTCTCTCCTACTTAGATTGTGAGCTTCAAGTGGGACCTGATTATATTGTATGTACCCCAGTACTTAATACAGATACCACAATCACTATCATTATATTATTATTATGGCTAATCCTATAAAACAGAACTCCTAATCACCAATTTCATGAAACCCTATCTGGTGGCTCCTTTTACCATTGTCTTCTCACTCAGCAAATGCTGTTGATGATGGTGCTGACAATACTACTGAAGCTAACACTAGACCCAATCCTATATCAAGTTTTGATACCAACCAAACTGACGGCTTTCAATGTTGCGAACTTTGATTCTTGGAATTTGTCAATAATTTGACTTCAAGAACTTATTTTTTTTTTGTTTTGGAGGGGGGACGGTGACTTCTTGTTCCCCAGTACATTTTATTCAATAGTTTAATCCCAAGTGGTTACTTCTAACAGTCAAAAGATTCAGGGTATTTATTGAGAAAGAATGTAAAATGGGATGAAGTGGGAGAAGAGAGCTGATGTTAGAAAAAGAGAGTTGATTAAGTGCTTTAAAGCCAATGTGGTAACTTCCTTGTGTACAAATCAACATTTTAGAAAAATTATCTGGGAAGCAAAGTGAAATATGGACTAAAGAATGGAGAAACTGGATGGGGAAACCACTGAAGAGGCTGATATGGTACCTAGCCACGATATCACAAGACCTGGACCAGGGTGGTGGTCACTTAGATGAAGAAGTCTTGGAAAACACTTTGGAGGGGAAAGTGACAGAATTTAGCGCTGACAGTGAGAACTCAAGGAGAGTATGGAATCAATAACATTACTCCTCACAACTCCTCTAATGGGTTATATGCAGAAGGATGAACTATGCAAGAGTGGTGATCTCCTAGGCCCCTCTAAATTTCTCTGGCAACTTAGATTCAACTCCAAGAGCAACTCATACTGTTTACTAACTACATCAAACTTTGCACCTTGCCAGAAGTCTTGGTTACTAAGGACAAAGAGGGGATTTAGAAGTCTGAATAAGAAATGCTTTTCAAGAATGGAGTCCAGGCTCCAGGGGGACAAAGAGAAGCTGAAATCCCATTTCTGCCCTGAGTGGTGGAGGAGACCATCCCCCAAATCAGGCATCGGTGTGAGAGGCTGGACCTACTATTTCCCTCACCGCACTCCCCCTTTCCCCCTTTCAGCCTGGACTCCAGAAGAGATTTGAAGCTACAAAACAGAATCAATCAATGGTATTCACTGAATACTTACTGCATGCAGAGCATCATACTAAGTGCTAGGGAGAGTACAACCGAGTTGGCAGATACTTTCCCTGCCCACAACGAACTTAGAGTAAAAAGGGGGAGTCAGCAATTAATAAGGAGGAAAGAGATGTTTGGTCCCACTTTAGACACTGAACAGGGCTCAGGCACAGTCCTGTGGACCTCACTTTAGGGTCAGAAGTGGGATATTCTTAGACCATCTAGCACAATGAGTTCACAAGGGGATGTCACAGACCTGTTTATGCTCTTGGGATACATTCACAGAAAACCGATAGACCCCACCCTCGTGTCAGTAATGAGACCCTGACATCTAGACTCCATCCTGAGATACTGCAGTCTACTTCGGGCATTAATTATATGGGGAGAGGTCATAAACTGAAGAATTCACAGATAATACACTTAGATTAGCCTCTCATTTTACTTTACTGTGTATGGTCTTATTTTCCCTGTTGGTGTTCTTCAATTTCTTAGACTGCTCATGCAGGTGATGTCACTGAGCAGCAGGAAGAAATTCAGTGACAACTGTTATTTCACACGTGAGTGATAATATTTTCATCTTCCATACACCTAAAATACAGAACTCAAGAGCTATTAATAAAGCAGTATGAACACGCCTAAATCCAAAAGGTAATTCTTTTCTTGTCACTTTGCAATCAGATTTGTGTCTCATGGGTTTATTTATTTTGCTTTTCTTGCTGCAAAGGGTGAACAGTACATCTATAACAATTTCAGAATAATAAAAACTCACAAATTATATCACCATACTCTGTTGTCAAGCAATGGCATGTATGATGTCACTGAGCAGCAGGAAGAAATTCTAACAACTGCTATTTCACACATGAGTGATCATTTTTCATCTTCCATACAACTAAAATACAGGAACTAAAAGTTAATAATAAAGCAGTATGAGCAAGCACAAATCCAAAAGGCAATTTTTTTCCATCACTCTGCTATTATATATGTGTTTCATGGGTTTATCTGCTTTGTTTTTCTTGGTGCACAAGGTGAATAGTACAAATAGAACTTCAAAACAATGAAAATTCATAAATTTCTTCACTATATTTTCATATATAGCACAGCAGTGGGAAGAGTGAGGGGAAATGCCCAAAATCTGCTAAAGATGCCTTCTATGGTTGCGAGAATCTTTAAGCACTGGTGCACAGTGAGAATCTTCAACCACCAGAATTTTCAGACAGGAGAGAATTGGTACAACAGGAATTGGAGAGAAGAGTATTAGCCCCCATCTCCCAATAGAGCTGAGTAGCAATGTGGTCTGGTGGTTTGGGACCTCAAGTTCTAGGTTCTATTTTTACTCTCTCAACTGCAGACTAACGATGGAAAGATTCACATTTTACTCCGATTACACACTGCATTAAGATGAGGATAACCAGGCAGGAACCCTGAGGAGGTCTGAGAATCCCCTGTTTGACAGTTGTTCCCTGGGGTTCTGGAAGTTCTTCATACCAGCCCTCTTTTGGCTGGGAGGCAACCTGGACCACTGGAGTAGCCCTAAGGTTGCCCCTAGCAACAGTAGTATTAGAAGGAGCGGGAAGGGAATGGGACAAAAAGCCTGAAATGATGAGGGTTATCAATCTGGTATATATACTGATAATAGAGTGAACTTGGAGGTTGAATGTGTATGCGCACTAGTCAACTGTAGATTAGGCTTTCTACTCTGTGTGATAAGTACCTAGAAAAAGACTGAGTGAGGAAAGATACAGACTGTGAAAAGAGTGAGGAAAATGAGCAACGGTAAACTTTTTATAGACTTTAAAGCCAGGGCAATTTCAGGAAGTGGAAGAGCTCTCTAGGAAATACCAGTATTATAAAATGCAATACTGCTACAGCTAAAAAGTCCTTAATGAAGAGTAGTATACAGGGGATTGCTGCAACATCTATACAGCATGTCACAGTAGTGTTTGAATACAAAGTTTATCAAAGTTCAAAATCACTAACATCCCAAAAGGCCAGCCTTTAATACCTCTTTTAGTCTTTCCTTCAGTCTTCCTTTAACTTTTCTTCAAAATTGCCTCCCACCTTGCTTTCCAAGAATCATCCTCTAATTTTAAAAAAATCCCCTAATTAAACAAATTTACCAATAAATTACTTTTTTAAATAGCTGTTAATGAAACTAGTAATTTGTACAGCATATTAGATAAACCCTTTCCTCTTTTAATATCTCCTTTATTCAGCGAAGGCAAAATATTTAAGAGAATTTTTCTCCTTCCTTGACAGCTGAAAAAGAAACTTCTTTACATGTTGATTATGTAAGTTATACCTGTTCAGCCCTCCTTTTCCACTCCTTAGGGCTCAGTATAGACACCACTATTCTCCACTTGTACAATTTAAAGCTGCCTTACTGACAGCTTCATTTTGTTTTCAGTTGTGATTTACATTCAGCTTTCAACTAGAATAACTCTATAATAGAGTCAGCAATACATTTCCAAAGCTTCTTATTTTAGTTCACAGATGTTACTATCATTCTAAAGTGACTAATCTACATTCAGTAATCAAATTTTGTATAGTTAACAGCTTCCAAACATGATCTGAAATCTAAAATTGAAAGAAAAATAAAGTATAAAACCTGTGCCCACACTAATACACTAAAGAAAAAATGAAATGCTGAGAGAATGCAAAAACCGATGAACATCAAAAATACCATTATGAGTTAAACCAGTGGTTCATATAGTCCAAATTAATTGGTCATTCCATCTTTGCAGTGGATACAGGATTCTGAGAAAAACAATTTGTTTTGCTTTGGACCTACATTTTCCAGCTACTGAGGAAAATGCTGGATGAAGATATTTTGTATTCACCCTGTCCACATCTCTCTTAATTCTGTAGATGCCAATCGTGCCCTGACAGTCTGTATCCTTCCAGACTGAAGGCTATGACAGAAGCTTCTCCATTTACCTGACCATTTTGGTTGCCATTCTCCAAGCCTTCTCCATGCACACTGTCTTTTCTATATGAAAATGCCAGCTGCACACAACCTGTGGTTTTAAGGAGGCAAGTTTCACCTAGTAAGTCCTAAAGGGCGGGGATTCAAAAACTAATAAAAGGTTCATATAGAACGTGGTCAGTGGATGAAATTATCTGCAACATAAACAGTTATGCAGGCCAACAATACCAGTAGGCTTGAGGGGTTTGGATAGATTAGTGGCTGAACAATCTACAGCAGGTTATTAGAGGGAAAATTTAGTATGTACAAAGGAAAAAGGTAGGATCCTGTAATATTTCTAACCACTAGAATGGACATAAAGGATGGCAACAATTGCACTGTACTCCAAGACCCTAGTGCTACTGTCAGAAACAGAATCCTCTCCTCAATGGACCATCAGTCTGATCCCAAAATGGCATTCTTTAGTTCTTATTAAACAGAAAAGATGGAATTAAACTCTTATCCTGTCGGCACGTTTGAGATGAAGTCTAGGATTAACATAACACTCGATGATTTAATGCTCCCTAGTCATAATTTTAACTACTCTATTTAGTGCTAAATAAATGTCTCTAGTGAAATTTTAGTCATTGCTTCATATAATAGAATAGGCATGCATTATAGATTCTCTTTGGTTTTGTTTCTTAAAAAGGTTACTGTACCAGGAGACAACAGTGATTTTCAATCAGATATGTCAAAAGAGATTGACCAAGGGGAATGGATGATGGATTAATACATAGCTTTCTTGTCTTTACAGTACCAAATTTATTCTGTCTCTCTATGGGCATCATGTATTTGCATTTCTGTCACATTATTTCTATTAAAAAAAAGATAGAGATGAGCTTTGGGGCTAGATTTAAAAGAAAGTAAATGGATAAAACATTTTCACACTTGCAAGAAAGCCTGGGTGTTATGATCTAAGCGATCTCTTTATCTTCAACTAATTGAGATGTTTCCAGCAAATGTTAAGTGTTCTCTCTTCAGGTGAAAATAGGGAATATGCATCTACATAAGAATGCTGAAGTTAACAGGTTATGAAACCTAACGGCACACAAAAAAGTGCAATATTAAATTTCAGGATATCAGTTTCTATTATTTCTAAATAGAGAGTGATAGCTTTTCAAGGAAACAGTGTGGTCTAGTGAAAAGAGCATGGGTCTGGGAGAAAAAGGACCAAGATTTTAATCCTGACTCTGCACTTACCTGCTGTGTGACGTTGGGCAAGTCACCTAGCTTCACTGTGACTCAGTTTCCTCTTCTGTAAAATGGAGATTCAATACTTGTTCTTCCTCCAACTTAGACTGTGAGCTTCTGTGTGGGAAAGGGACTGTATCCAATCTGATTATCTTGTATCTACCCCAGTGCTTGGTGGAGTGTGCTAAGCACATAGTAATTGTTTAATGAATACCATTATTATTAAAATATATTTGCATATACTATGAAAAACAGTTTTCACATCACTGAATGTATTAATCTCAATACATCGTTTCTCAATTTTCTGTCAAAGGTCATTCATAGAAGCTAGATCTGAAACTCTCTTTGTTCAAGTGGAAATTTGCTACATCCCTTTTAAAAATATATTCCACATGCACGTCCATATTCCTTAAACTCAGCAGTCAGTATTTCTTGACTTGCATGATATCTATGGTGTTGGTACAGAGTGACTAAGCACAGATGTTTCCGAAGTCCCACGTGCTTGGCAACAGCTGCTAGAACAATCTCAATAGTGCTCTAGCCCATATGCAACAATAGATGCAGTGCAGAATATATAAAATCTTCCAGGTACAATTACCCTAGGACAATCCAGATGAAAAATGGCTCCCAGTTGCTTCCTTTAAATTCATTCATTCATTCAATAGTATTTACTGAGTGCTTACTGTGAGCAGAGCACTGCACAAGCGGCAGAGGAACACAGGGTGTGGGCTGGGCTGTAGAAGGAGACAAGGGAGGTGAGGTAGGAGGGGGCGAGGTGATGGAGCCTTGAAGCCGAGAGTGAGGAGTTTTTGCTTGATGCATAGGTTAACTGGTAGCCACTGGAGATTTTTGAGGAGGGAAGTAACATGCCCAGATCGTTTCTGCACAAAGATGATCCAGGCAGCAGCGTGAAGTATAGACTGCTTAACTCAGAAGCCCAGCAACAATTAAGTTTCACAGGAAGGCCTGGGGTGAATCCTTTTGCTTTGGGAAGACTCTCCTGTATCCTCCCCTGGATGTAGCACTCTTAGGAACAAAGTTCAGACTCTGGGAGGGTTACCTACCCACATCCAAGTCCTGAATGAAGGCCCAAGTCAGTTAATCTCGGTTCAGATGTTCAGCTGGCTTTTGAGAGTTCCTGACTCTGTAGTCACTGGCCTAAGACAACCAACAGAGATGGCTGCATCATAGTAATCTGATTTTCAATAAGCAGCATGGCCCAGTGGAAACAGCAAGACCCTGGATGTCCGAGGACCTGAGTTCTCTTCCCAGTTCTGAGACTTGCCTGTGTGACCCTGGGCAAGTCACTTAATTTCTCTGTCTCAGTTTTCTTATCTGTAAAATAGGGATTAACTACCTGTTCTCCACCTTCTTACTGTAAGGCCATGTGGGACAGGCACTGTGTCCAACCCAGTTACATTGCTTCTACTACAGTGCTTACTACAGTGCATGGCACAGGGTAAGCACTTAAATACCACAATTATTATTAGTTATCCTATTCCCCAGGTAGATAGATATATTCATCAAAGGCAACTCCACCACCCCTCCACCCCACTTACTCTACAGTTCAGGTGAAGAGATTTCTGATCTTCACCTGAAATCTTCATCGTAAACGTTTCCAGGAAGGAACATGGGTGGCCAGGGACCTCTCCATCATTTATCCCACATGAGCTACTCACTGAAGATCTACAGAATATATGTACAATTCTGTTGAATGAGTTGTCCTTAACATTTAACAAGTTCTGAACATTCCCTTGATAGCATTATTCAATGTATTACTAAGATTGCCTTTTAGGAAGGGGGTGTGTCTAACCAACTCATTATACTGCATTCTCTAAAGTGTTTACTTGAGTGCTCTGCACACAGTAAGTGTTCAGAAAATATGACTGATAAATTTCAACATGTATGAGTTCATTACATGATTTCAAGTGTAAAGCTCAAGTGTTTGGCCTTATCAGTTTTCTGTCCTCCAGTCCTTTCCCCATATGGTTTGGTCATTTGTAAGAACTGCAACTATATGTTTTTTAACCAATATGCTAACTTTTTCTTCTGAGTGTGCGGGCAAGTTTGGAGTAGACATAGATAGGGCAGAATGTTGCAGGGGAATCTGGAGGGGATGTGTCCAAGGGGGGGAAGGGGAAAAGGGGAAGAGAAGAAGAAAGAGGAGGAGAAAAGAATAAAGAGGGTTAGGGGAGGAAAAGAAGAGCGAAGAGAAAAGACAGGAGAGAGAGGTGCTTCTTCTCCTCCACTGCTGCCACTTTTACCACCACCAGTCACATGGCACTGACTACACTGCTGGTCCAGGAGAGACCACTGGGATGGCTGTGTCAGCTCTGAGTTTGGAAGCAGCAAAGCAATTTAGCAGACCAGTCCCATAAGACTGTTTTGGCCATTGTAATGGTTCCACTTCCTTGCCCCTGGAAGATCCCTGAGACTATGAAGGAAATGATGTTGCCATGAAAAAACTATTTCTACTGGGTTATAGGAGAGAAAGGAGCACCAGGTTCAACCAAGAGCTGGGTGAGGATGAGGGAGCCCTAATGTAAGGGCCAGGCTCAGGAATGAAGGGGCAAGAAGTGGCTGTAAGCTTGCTGTGGGCATGGAATGTGTCTGTTATATTGTGTTGCACTCTCCCAAGAGTACAGTGCCCTCCACACAGTAAGCACACAAATGATTGATTGACTACCGGACAGGGGAGTAAGAAGAGGAGTGAAAATTCTTACCCCTTCTGTTGGCTTTGCTTTTTTTATGGTACTCGTTAAGCACTTACTGTGAGCCAGGCACCATATTAAGCACTGGGGCAGATACAAGCTAATCAGGTTGGGCACAGTCCATGTGCCACATGGGGCTCACATTCTGAATCCCCATGTTATAGATGAGGCAATTTAAGCACAGAAAAGTTATGTGACTTGGCCAAGGTCACACAGCAGACAAGTGACAGAGTCAGAATTAGAATTTACCAGGTCCATTTGACTCTCAGGACTGTGCTCTATCTATGCTGCTTCACTGCTTCTGACTCTTTATGCCACTAATGGCTGGGAAAAGTTTGCTCTGTCTGCTGTCCTGACCAAAAAACTGTGGGACAAAGCTAATGGTTTCACTCCTATAAGGCCGATCCAACTGAGGCACTTCCCCACCACCCCAACACACCTGTAGAGCTGGTTCAGCAGCATTATAATCCTATTGTGTCTTTTATTACTACACATGTTGGCAAACACTTTGCACCCATAATTGTCCCTGTCTATATTTGGCATCCTGCCTTACATATTTGGCAGAGAACTGCTATGACACTTCTTCTGCTCTTTTTGGGCCTACCATCCATCAAGCTTGCCTGAGGATATATCTGTCCCTTTCCCAGTAGCTGGGAACTGTTCCTCTGCTCTTCAAAAGGTCCCTGCTTCCTTCTGGCATGTCATTTTCCAAATATGGATTTCTTCCAGCCTTATTCCCAACACCAAGCCCCTTCTATTTCTTTTCCCAACTCCATCCTGTTCCTTCCCTCCAAAACACTTGCAACAGTCCCAAGTCCATTCCTCATTCTGATCTGGCCTCCTC
Organism: Tachyglossus aculeatus; assembly: GCF_015852505.1. Taxonomy (NCBI): domain Eukaryota; kingdom Metazoa; phylum Chordata; class Mammalia; order Monotremata; family Tachyglossidae; genus Tachyglossus; species Tachyglossus aculeatus. The sequence continues at coordinate 33,485,071 of NC_052101.1, forward strand.
TTCCAGCAGCAGTATTAAGACTCAGAGTCCTCAACTGGCCTAAAAGAGACACCACAACCATGCAGGGTCAGAATTTGGGAATCCTTGGTTCAAATGAATCTTGAAGCATGGAGTTGGACCTAATTTGATCTCCTTGAGTGCCCAACATAGAGCAGAGATGGAAAAAATCCTATTCTTTTTTATCCCTTGCACAAGTAGCACCACTGTCTGGATAGGGAGAGTGTTAACATGACCTGAGGCCTAATCAGAAGATGGTAGGAAAGAAACAAAGTACAACTGAAACTTTTTGCTCCTCCTTTGAGGGGCTGGGCAAAACTGTGATTGCTTTATAGTTAGGAAGCTACTCTAAGGGCAAAGCCTTCCCCACTGTTGAAGCAGCCTGCACTGCAGTCTCATGGACTGCATCTGAGAGATGCCACAGTCTTCCCCCAAGTCATTTTAAGTCAAGATAGAAATGAGGCTACTAGGAGCAAAGGGAAGTACAGGATGTTTCTCTCCTAATAAATACTTCTTTTTAAAAAATCTTTTAAAACATGGTTGGGGTGGGGCTGAGTATTTACATCAGGCCTGAAGACTTCCTAAAAACAGAAAGAATAAAAGCAACACTGATTTGTGGATTAGGGTCCTTTTTAAATCATTACCATAAACCTTATTTTTAAAACCACGAAATGACACACCTGCAAAATATCTTACACCTGGTTAGTCATCCAAACTGCTAATTAAAATATAATACTTTAAATTAAAACTACAGGGTTTCTGTATTCATCACCTCAGATTTCCCGCAGACGAAGAAATGAAATATAGCCAATCTATTCTTTAAAACATTCATTTTAAATCACAGTGAAGACAAACCAAAGTGCCTCAGCAGCAATATTGTTGAGTGTCAAAATATTCTGCTTGAAACATTAATCATCCTGCCTAATGAGGTAACATTTACTAGACCTCTGGGACTTAAATTGTCAATAAAACTACTTCATCCCATAATTAATCACAGAATAACAGTACATGTATAAGGGTAATTAATATATTAATATACTTTTAGCACCATAATCTGACATGCTAGAAGCTGGCATATTTTCTCATTAAATTATCATTGCATTATTTTTTATGGCACTTATTTTACCAAATGCGTAAAAATGATTCACATTAGGCCTTAGGTGCTAAATTAAAGTGAGAGAGAGAGAGAGACAGAGACAGAGACAGAGACAGAGAGACTGTGTGTGTGTGTGTGTGTGTGTGTGTGTCTGTGTGTGTGTGTGTGTGTGGTGTGTGTGTATGTCACTGGCATTTGTTTTCGAAGATGACATCTATGACTGAAAACTTATCCATGTACATGGGTGTGGCTGAAAGATCAGTGTGCCAATGATATTCTCATCCTCACTGTAGGATTGCACCATAATTCCCTGCAGGGCCTGACTCCAGTTTATGGGACTCACATTTTTTTAATGGTATTTGTTAAGCATTTACTATGTGCCAAACATTGTTCTAGGTACAAATTAATCAGGTTGGACACAGTCCCTGTACCATGTGGGCTCAAAGTTTAAATAAGAGGGAGTAGGATTTAATCCCCTTTCTACTGGCACTCCAATCTTCGGCAAACCTCTGCTCAAGAGTAACCCTCTGCTGAAACCTGTCCGCCAAGCTTATAATTGGAAATCTTCTAAACAAGCTTACAGCCATGGTTCGCAGATTTGCTTTACTTTATGTTTAAATGGTTTATTTCACCATGCCTGCTTCTGTGTGCTTTCTGTTCACCACAGAGCTGGTGGGTTGGAAGGGCATTCTCACTTGATAGAGTACCAACATGATAGCTCAAAAGTTGTAAGTCAAAAGAACTGACTCCATCTATGCTTCATAGGAATTGAGAAGACACTGACATTCACTTTATTTTATATATTTGCACACTTCAATTAGATACCTCAAAGTGTGTATGTATAGGTCTAATTAATTAATCAGGCTCATAAGTAAATTAAAGAGTGAAATAGTTGAGTGTTAGCTAATCAATGCCATTAAATGGGACATGTTTATTCACCTCTGCAATTCAACCAGCCTTTTTCGCTGAGCCCAGATTACTGTCGTACTATTTTGGTAACCATTTCCTTGTATAATGTTTACTGGTATGGATTCTAAAGGGTATTGTTTTAGAAATGTTTGCTCCCCTACAACATCAATTTTGGTACAATGGGAATTTTATTAAGCACAGCCTCATTTTAACTCAATTCTGAATACAAAAAAAGCTTTCAACCAAAAAGAATGGCCAGGAAATACAAAAACCTGATCATCTGACTGAATCTTCATTAAGCTTTGGAGCACAGATTTAAAACTGAAGAGCTGAGAATTTTCCACACATTAATTAGCCTTTGTGACACATTTGTTTTCACAAAGACACAATTTTATTCAGGGGAGATATTTAAATTAAAACTAATTTGTAGTGAATTTATAGAACTCTTAGAAGGAAATAATAGCAATGCTATTTGAACTGGGCTAGTGAAGAATAACACTTCTGAATATGAAAAATTAGACCTTCTTGTCGTTTTCACTTTGGTTCTAATTAACAAAGGAATGAGGATGAATAAGTGTCACCATACATTCCAAACCTATCTGATAAAATGTTCCATGCTACTTACAGCTCTTCACAACACAAAGAAATGGAGGTATGGAAATGATCCAATCAGATTGAGTGGTAAGGCCAGTGGTTTAAGAACAGGTGAAGTGGTCAGTTACTCAAAATCCCCTGGAATTTGGCAGGACCCGCACACAACCCAAATCTTAAAAACACTTTGGAGTGCACTTTGTTAACAGAGCAAGCATTTTCTTGCTTTCGCTTCTTTTCCCTATGTGATGGTTCTTTTTGCTATTAGACTGTGAGCATCTTGTGAGCCACAGATCAGGTCTGAATCAATGCTCATAATTCTTCCCGGTTTTTAGTACAATGATGTGCACATTCTATGTGCTTAAAAATATTATTGATTAATTACTGTCAAAGTAGAAGGGAGATATGATTAATAGAAATGGTCCTAATTCATTCATTCAATCGTATTTATTGAGCACTTACAGTGTGCAGAGCACTGTACTAAGCGCTTGGGAAGTACAAGTTGGCAACATATAGAGACAGTCCCTACTCAACAGCGGGCTCACAGTCTAGAAGGGGGAGACAGGCAACAAAACAAAACATGTAGACAGGTGTCAAAATTGTCAGAACATAATGCTATACAATAGCTAAATAAGAACAACTGGCACTGCACCTTTATTTTCCCTTTCAATTTTCCACTTGATCCAAGTCACAAAATACATTACTCAGAACTCACGCTGCACACTGAATTGGGACCTGGGTTCAGTCATCCCTATGTGAAGCATTACATATGAAATTTAATTGTCACTATAAAGTACAAGTTTATTAGTTTAAAATATAGCTTGGCCACAAAATAAAAATAATAAAGAGCAGCCAACTTTTAAAAATGTAGCCCCATGAAAAGCATTAATGCTATTAATCCTCGAGGCTGTAAGCTCGTTGTGGGCCGGGAATGGGTCTGTTGTACTGTCGTGCTGAACTCTCCCAAGCACTTAGTACAGTGCTCCACACACAGTAAAGTGCTCCATATACACAATTGACTAAACTTATTAATATGTAATCCCATATCTTCCAGACTCCCCTTAAGCACGTTAACACATAAATGAGTTCCACAGAAGCCTCATTATACATTAAGATCTGGCACTCCAAGCTGAGACCAAATTTCAAACTTTTTAAAAAAGACAAGTTCCTAATTTTGCTGTCAATGTCTCTTGAAATCCTAAAACTTTGAACATTTACTTAAAAAATAATTTTAATATGCAAAGTAGCATAAGGAGGACGGGCCTCATTGCTGTATATAGTTTCTTTCTGAAACAATAATTGGAAACTCTATGGAGATTTGACAAAAATTAAGAAATAGTTCTACCGCTAACAAAAATCTACTTATTGGAGACAATCCTCATTCATGTTTCCAAATAAAATTTAGATATGAAATGGAATTAATTTTGGCTTAAATATTGCCTTGACCATCATCATCCCAAGTTCTCTGTTTTAGAATTGCAGATTTTTGGAATTTGAATCCCCTCTTAGGGTTGTACCTGGAGAGTTTCCAGAACGCTACCAGTCTCAACTACAGGTGGTAGAGTCAAGCAAGGGCGTATCCATCTCATTCTTAGCTTGGGTAATGGCTAGCGAGAGGAAGGGAGTTCTCTACAAGTCAAAACTCACCTGTGCTGGGCAGCAGCAGCATGGGAGAGAGTCGAGGGTGGAAATTTAAGTTTGCTGTGCGGAAGGAGGCAATGGTAAACCACTTCCATATTTTTTTTTTACCAAGAAACACTATGGATCCACTACCAGAATGATTGTAGATGGTGGTGGGAGCGTTCTGGAAGAGATGTGTACATGGTGTCGCTATGGGTCGGAGACGACTCGATGGCATAAGACAAGACAAGGAGTTTTAACCATTTACCTAATTGAAAGATTTAGGCACAACCCTGGGAGTCTCAGATATTATAAAAACGGCTTTTGGATTTCAATTCCACCAATGGTGGAATAGTGGACTTCCCAAAAAGTGTTTTATTAGACAGAAACTGAAAATAATTCTTCAAGAAGGATTGAAAATGAATTGAAAATTAAAATAATCCAATTTAATGACATTTTCCCACTCCAAGAAAGAAAGTTTCCCTGTAAGGCAGTGATAAAATGACGAATCTTTGTAAAAAAATTTTAAGTATATTCATTGATATCTGTTGGTACAAAATCTCTAAATAAACCCAGGATCAGCATTTTCAAGATTTTAATATTGAACTATTCCTCGGAAACTTTAGATCATATCTCCTGCCTGTCATCATTTTAAAATAATCAATTTCACTGTAGAAAACAATTCTCAATACTTCTTCTAAAGGAAAAATCAAAACATTAGAAAAGGAAAAGATATACATCAATTCTGAATATGATGGTTAATTACTTTGTAAAGTTGCCTCAAAAATGATCAGGGTTGTGGAATTCACTAACATGACCTTGTGGATAGAGAAGCATGGCCTAGTTTATGGAGCACAGGACTGGGAGTCGGAAGAACCTGGCTCTTGCACTTAATAACAATAATAATAATGGTGAGATTTGTTAAGCTCTTACTATATGGCAGACACTGTACTAAACGCTGGGGTGGACAAGAGGCAGCATTGGGATTAGAACCCATTACCTTCTGAGTCCCAGGCCTGTGCCCTGTCCACTATGCCATGCTGCTTCACTTGCCTGCTGTGACACCCTGGGTAAGTCACTTAACTTCTCTGAGTTTCAGTTCCTTCATCTGCAAAAGGGGATTAAGACCATGAGCCCCTTGTGGTACATGGACTGTGTCCAACCTTATAATCACCTATCTAGTTCAGTGCTTTGTACAGTGCCTGGCGCACAGTAAGCACTTAACAAATACCATTAAAAAAAATACGAGGATCACTATCCATCTGGTGAAATAAGCTACCCCCTATACACTTTAAGCTCCTTGTGGGCAAGGAACTTGTCTGGCCAAACTCTGTTTTATTATTTTCCCAAGCACTTAGTACAGTGCTCTGCCCCCAATAAACACTTAATAAATTCAATTGATTGACGGGCCCTGAGATTCCAAGAAACACTCAAGAAAAGAGACTTGGTTTGGGTAGGGCAAACACAGCAATAACGTATCTTTCCTTACACTCAGTGCAAAAAGAACCGTCAGTCACATTGGTCTTTTCAGCCAAACACACATGGAAGGCATTTATTAAACACCTGAAGTCTTCGCCTTATAGTGCACTTTTGAGAGACATAAACAAGGGTACTATGACTAGCTTCAACTAACATGGTACATGTTCATTACTCTTAGGGAGCTTCAAATCTAATGGAGGGGTCAGCAAACACTATTCATAAATAGTGAAAGCTAGAAGTAGGACATGCATAAAGCAGAGTCAGCACAAACCCATCTGGATGAAATGTCTGAATAAATGAATGTAGAGATGAATATAAAAATTCTACATGACTGGGAAATATACATAAGCAAGCATGGATAAAATCTCAGTATTTATATATTAGTATGAATGTGTGCAACACAACGTATGCTCATTTTTTTTTTTTTTTACACATGAACATCTATGTATGCATATCTCCCACCTAACAGGCTTTATTTGATCATACTCTAGACTATGTGCTCCTGGTGGTCAGGGAATGTGTCTGTTAACTCTGTGCATTCTCCAAAATGCTTATGACAGTGGTCTGCACAAAGTAAGTGTTCAATAAATAACACTGACTGATTGATGTCAATGTTGAGTGAAATAGTACTGGGTTCTGCCACCTTGAACCCACTCTGAATCTACTCGGCAGTATTCGGGAAAATAGAAAAGATTTACCTTCTCTGACTCAGCATCTCACAATTTAAGTTAATAGATTAAATGGGCAGTGCTTAAAAGTCTTCTATCGGTACCCGAGAAATCTAATAGAGATTTTTTTTTTTTACCTCCCAAGCCCCATAAAACGTCTTCACAATTTTCCCAGAAAATAATGCTAGAAATACTAGTTCTGATCTCAGTTTTCAGTGTAAATCACTGAAAACACAACCAGAAAAATGTAAAGTAAAATGAGCAGTTTTCTAATGATATGCCTGCAAGGAATTTGAGAAGTAGTATTTAAGGTACAAAATAAACCCACTGCTTCCTAAGCTTCTTTTATAAATTAGGATTTATTTTGGGACCACAATCCCATCCATAGTCATTTCAGCAATTACAAAAACATAATGCAGAATACTAGATTAGGGCTTTGATGCCTAAATATCAGGATTCAATCAATGCTACCTACTGAGCGCTTACTGCATGCAGAGGATTGTATTAAGTGCTTGGGAGAGTACAATACAACAGACATGATCCCTGACCAAAAGGAGCTTACAGTCCAGAGGGCTGCCAATTTTATGGTCTAGAAGGGAAAACAAACATTAAAATAAATCATGGCTACATACATAAATGGTAAGGGGCTGAGGGGAGAGTGAATATCAAAGACTTAAAGGATACAGACCAGACAGTAACCTCATTGTGGGAAGGGAAAGTGTCTACCAACTCTGCTGTATTGTACTTTCCTACACACTTAGTAAAGTACTCGGCACAGAGTAGGCACTTGACGAATAAAATTGATTATCAATCAATATTTACTGAGCGTAAACTGTGTGAACAGTAGTGTACTAAATGCTGGGGAGAGTACAACATAATAGAGCTGGTAGATACATACCCTGCCCACAACAAGCTTACAGTCTAGAGGGCAAGATAGACATTAAATAAATTGTGGATATATATATATATAAATATATAAGTGTCATGGGGCTGAATAAAAGATGCCAATCAAAATATAAAGGCATGCAGAAGGGAGTGGGAGAAGAGGAAATGAGGGCCTAATGAGGGAAGGCCTCTTGAAGGAGATGTGCCTTCAATGTGGTTTTGAATTTGAGGAGAGTGATCGTCTGTTGAATATGAAGAGAGGCATTCTAGGCTAGAGGCAGGACATAATAATAATAATAAAAATAATAATAGTATTTGTTAAGTGCTTACTATGTGCCAAACACTGTTCTAAGCACTGGGGTAGATACAAGGTAATCAGGTTGTCCCACATGGGGCTCACAGACTTGATCCCCATTTTACAGATGAGGGAATTGAGGCCCAGAAGTGAAGTGACTTGCCCAAAGTCACACGTGATATATGCAAGAGGTCGGCAGCGACAGAGGTACAGTCAGACAGTCAATTGTATTTATTAAGTGCTTACTGTAGACAGAGAACTTTCTAAGTGCTTGGGAGAGTACAATATAACAATATAACAGACACATTCTCTGCCCTCAATGAGTTCACAGTCTTGAGGAGGAGAACGACATTAATATCAATAAATAAAATTACAGATATATACTTAAATGTTGCAGGGCTGGGAGTGGGGATGAATAAACGGAGAAAGTAGGAGCGGTGCAGAAGGGAATTGAAGAAAAGGAAAAGAGGGCTTAGTTAGGGAAAGCCTCTAGGTACAGAAGCAGAAAAGCAGGATAGTGTAATATAATAATAATAATAATAATAATAATAATAATAATAATAATGGCATTTGTTAAGCACTTACTATGTGCAGAGCACTGTTCTAAGCGCTGGGGGGGATTCAAGGTGATCAGGTTGTCCCACGTGGGGCTCACAGTCTTAATGCCCATTTTTTTTTACAGCTGAGGTAACTGAGGCTCAGAGAAGTTAAATGACTTGCCCAAAGTCACACAGCAGACAGGTGGCAGAGCCTGGATTCAAACCCATGACCTCTGACTCCAAAGCCCGTGATCTTTCTACTGAGACATGCTGTAGTCTAGGAGTCAGAAGGTCATGGGTTCTATTCCTGGCTCTGCCACTTGTCTGCTGTGAACTTGGGCAAGTCAATAAAATAGCCAAGGACAACAACTGTCCAACTGCAGAACATAAGGGCTAAAGGAGGAGCTTCACAATGTCCACTGTTCTCATAGGGCTGTTGAAAGTCTTAGAGTCACAACGGCCAAAGTCACTCCAATCCCAACCTTCGAAAACTTTGAAAGGCACCTTGCTGCCCTACTACAAAGCAGTATGGAATCTGAAGGAGAAGGGGAAAATGGCTGCGGGGAATCTTTCAGATTACTGGGATTGCATGTCACACAAAACACTAAAGCAGTATGGCCTAGTGGATAGAGCATGGTCTTGGGAGTCAAAGGACATGGGTTTTAATCCCAGCTCCGCCCCTTCAATCAATCAATCAATCAATCAACAGTATTCACTGGGCACTTACAACGCACAGATCACTGCACTAAACACTTGGGAGAGTACAATGCAACAGAATTAGCAGGCACAATCCCTGCACATAATAAACTACATTAATATGAATAAATGATTAATTAACAATATATAATTTAAAGGTATGTACGTAAATGCTGTGGGATTGGGGTGAGTATCAAATGTAAAAAATGTTACATTTTTACACTGCCCTGGAATCGAACCCGGGCCCCTCACATGGAAGACAACAATGCTACCACTGAATCACTTATCTTGCTGTGTCTTTGGAAAAGTCACAACTTCTCTGTGCCTCAATTATCTCATCTGTAAAACATTGATTAAGACTGTGAGGCCCATGTAGGCCATGAACTGTGTCCAACCTGATCAGCTTCTACCTACCCTATATTTCCTACAGTGTCTACCATTTTATGGTACCCAATACTATGAGAAAGGGGAAATAAAAAGCTTGGTGTAATCCTATTCTAAGAAAACACCTTATATTCTAAAGGTGTTTGGCATTCAATTCTGTGCTTTTGTTTTTAGTTTTTCTATTTGTTGCTCATTTTGCTGGAGTGATTTGGAGAGCAAGGTTTAGATTAGATTTGGATGTGCTTCTGTGGGAAGGATCAGTCAATGTACAAGAGCAAATGATTATGGTGACCCTTGCCACAACTGACCTCTGCTGCTAATACATAGTGATGGTCCAAAGAGAAACCAATGGATAAAGACAGAAGCCTATAATAACGTAAAAATCATCAGTCTTATTTTTTAAAGATTTACACCATACACAGTTCATATCAAACTTCCATCTGTTCATTTTGGGGATTGGGTTTTCTGAATTAAATTGAGCTAACAGTAGAACTTATACAAAAGTCCCAAAGGATATTTTAAAAAAACAATGGCAATTTCATGCTCAGCAAATCAGTAAATGAAGCCACTGTTGCTTTTTCCCTTCTCAAACTGCCATATATTTTCTAAAAGTATTCTTATTCTCCGTGATTTAAAGTGAAATAAGGCCTTCTTTCTCTTTCCAGTCGAACCCATTGCCTTTTCCTCCTTTCTCATGTTCTACCATGATCCATTAGACTGAAAGCATGTATGACGGCAGAGATGTCTACCAATGCTACTGTACTCTCCCAAATACAGTGATCTTCACAGGTTAACTCCTAATATCACTGATGGATTGGATCATATAACTTCTATCTTTTGTTGCAACTCCTAGCATCCTTCTAGTTACCTCTTTTGTTTACTACCTTGAAGATGATTAATTTTTCTGAATCACTTACTGCCTGAATTAAGTCTTCTACAACCTCTATAGGCCTTGCTCACTCCCATTCCCACTAACTTCCTATCCTGAGAAACTGTCCTGGACATTGTCTGTACCTCCACTTGCCAATGCATTCCTTCCCTACAACTCTCAACTTAATATTATTATTTTCTTTGTATACCAATACTCATTTGGAGGAGATTCATACCATTTTTGGTAGGCAAAGTCAAGTGAATACAACTGTTTTTAAACTGACAATGTTTCTTTGAAAACCAGCAGCAGTTTGAATCTGTAGAGGGTACTTCAGCAGTGCATTCAATGACACTGGCAGGAATACTAGTTTGGTGACATAGAATGGGTTTTTTTGTAATATTTTTATTCAGTTTTGCAGGCAACAGTACAGAAAACATGTCTGTGAGCACCACAGCAAACAGTGATGATGAACCATCAGAGTTCCCATAAGAAAATCCTAGCAGCATGGTGTTCACTGTCAATCCCAGATTATCTTACTGTATTACTGACCTAGACTTATGGATGACCTTTTAAATCAATTTGCCTATTATTTTTTCCAAGAATCTCTCAAATAATGACTGTAAGGAATTTCAAACTATTTTTTAATTGTTCCTCATCATCATCAAATGTATTTACTGAGCACACATATTCAGAGTAAGAAGCTATATTAAGGTCTTGGGAGACTACACCAGTGCTTCCAGAATACACTGTATCATTCAGGATTTCTGGAGTTCTTACCCCTGGGCTTTCAGATTTTTTTTGAATCGATCAATACATCATACATACTTAGTGCTTACTGTGTGCATAACACTGCTAAGAGCTTGGGACAATACAAAATAACAATATAAGAGATAATGACATTGCCAACAGTGAGCTTACAGCCTAGAGGGGGAGACTTTCATATAAATAAATCAGTTATGGATATGTAATAAGTGCCACTCTTGCCACGCTTACCAGTACCACAGTAACTGGGTATCTAACAACAGCAAAGTACTCTAGTAGACTTAAAAGTAAATACCTGTGGCTGAGGATCATAATATAAAGGCTGAGAAGGTTGTAATAAATCCTTTTTATTTTAGCCTGATTCTTATAATCCCAGCCTGATTTATTTCCGGGGCTAATGGAACCATTCCAATTATCATGGTCTTTCCAGGGAAGGGCATCTTCCTTGAGTATCTACTCAAATGGCTCACGGCCCTAAAAAGTCTTCCTTATTTCCAGTCTTAATCCCTTCTGATGTTGACATAAGGACCCAGATTTAAATGATCTGGTTTTGGAACTTTTAATGGGAAGAAGAATCATCATCAGATTTTCTTTTTTGGTAGACACACCTGGTGAATCCAAACCTTAAGTGCACAGAATTATTTCCTTAAACAGGTATACTCCTTTTTCTGAATAACTACACTACATAAAATATGGAGATACAACAGGCAGTACTTGATAATAAAGCTCAGGATCCATAAACCTCATCTACCTTATGTCCAATCAATGCAAGGAAATCAATACCACCTTGCTTCCATCACACCACCTTTCACTCAGAAACCTGAAGAGCCTTCCTCTTGTCTCCCCACACAAGCAGTGGCTGGACTCTGAAGGAAAATAGGATCTGGAATTCCCTCCCCTTCCATATCCAACAGACTCTCCCCATTTTCAAATCTCTTCTTAGGTCAGTGTTCCCCAGTTAATTTTAAATCTCCCGAGGCTTATACCCCTTGATATTGCCACTTCAGCACTTGCCTTTGTGAGTGAATAACTTTTACATTTGGCCGGGGTTGGAAGCAGGAAGGGTGTTTACACATCATAACAGAGATACAGAAACGTATTATGAAAGCAGCTGCCATGAAACTGAGTTATGGGTGTAGTGTTCTTCACAACTTCAATTGTTGTGCTATACTATTCATCTTTTTGTTTTCTTCTAAACAAATCTCTGCAATTTGCTAAGATCCTAAGAAAAGATGGCATAAGCCATCAGAGGTTGTTTAAAGCACCCCGAAGTGATGGAAAATTGCCCTATCAATCTTTGGTATGCTCTTTTCCCCAAGTCACTACATCTGAATTTGTATAGAGAAAATTCTTCGATTTTCTAAAATCTCCCTTTTTTATGCTGTTTGAAAAAAGCCTCTCCAGTTTACTAAAGCCCTCCCAACAATGGATCCAATCACTTCCTATTATTTTCTGGCAGAATACATACGCCCAGGCAAAAACTCCTCACTTTCAGCTTCCGGGCTCTCCATCCCCTCGCCCCCTCCTACCTCACCTCCCTTCTTTCCTTCTCCAGCCCAGGCCGCACCCTCCGCTCCTCTGCCGCTAACCTCCTCACTGTGCCTCGTTCTCGCCAGTCCCGCCATCGACCCCCAGCCCACGTCCTCTCCCTGGCCTGGAATGCCCTCCCTCGGCACATCCGCCAAGCTAGCTCTCTTCCTCCCTTCAAAGCCCTACTGAGAACTCACCTCCTCCAGGAGGCCTTCCCAGACTGAGCTCCCTCCTTCCTCTTGCCCTCCTTCCCCTCCCCCCGCCTTACCTCCTTCCCTTCCCCACATCACCTGCATATGTTTGTACAGATTTATTACTCTATTTATTTTACTTCTACATATTTACTATTCTATTTATTTTATTTTGTTAATATGTTTTGTTTTGTTGTCTGTCTTCCCCTTCTAGACTGTGAGCCCGCTGTTGGGTAGGGACCTTCTCTATATGTAGCCAACTTGTACTTCCCAAGCACTTAGTACAGTGCTCTGCACACAGTAAGCGCTCAATAAATACGATTGATTGATTGAACTGATTGATTTACCTTTACTTTAGGGGAGGAAGATTGCAAATAGCATAAGTATGATTTTTAGGGGCTAGTTTTCTTCTCACAGTGTAACACTGCCTAAAGTAACTTTGATATTTTAATTCTATTCCCTGTGCAATGCATTTAATTTCCTTAGCACATGATTGTTTTCTTTTCAAAAGGAGATGGTCCTCTTTATTGGTTATGTTTCTAAAACTGCTCTGCCTGATCATTCCCAGGTAAAACAGGTTTTAGAATACTACCTCTACGTCAGCACTAAAAAAACACCAGAGTAGAGGAACAATTTACAGGGTTTCTAAAATGATGATTATTTGTCAATAAATAGCATCAGAAGCATTTCCTCCAAGAGTAAAAGAGAATAAGTAAGGGGTGAGTGGGAGCTGACTTTAAGTTATGCACACAGTCTAGGAGCTTCTGGACTTTCTAATCTCCGAACTCTTTAAATCTCTGAACTTTTCACTACTTGCCTTTAACCAGATCTCTGAGGTCATATGGGGCAAAGGAAGAACAGGATTTCTCAACCTTGACTGATTACAGGCCTCCAGGCTAAGTAGCATCCACTAGAAGGCTAGATTATAAATTTCTGCAGGTCAGGAATATGTCCATTAACTTTATTGAACTCTCCCAAGCACTTAGTACAGTGCTCAATGTGGACTATGTAATCAATAAATACAGTTGATGGATTAATTAATATGGCAGAGGCAGGAATTTTTTACTGCTTGGGAGTATGCCTGCCTCTGCGTGATGAGCCTAAACTAGCTGTGCCACAGAAATTGAAGGGCAGACGTGAGAGCTTTTAAAAACCACAGTGGTGTACAGTGACACTCCAGTTGTTGCACAGAACTAGAATTTTGTCATCCAGTGAGTCTATTCCACCATCTAGTCCAGTAAACCTTTCTAAATAAAGACAGAGCTAAATGGGTCATTTTAGAAGGTAGGAAATTAGGGAAATGGTATAATTGAATTGCTTTCTAAAACAGAAATAAAATTAAGTTGGGTTTTTTGTGTCTTACCTGTGATGTTGGGAATGTGTCTGTTTATTGTTGTATTTTACTCTCCCAACCTCTGAGTACACTGCTCTGCACACAGTAAAGTGCTCAATAAATATGATTGAATGGATGTCTCTGTTAAACAAAATATTTGTTGGTACTTTTTTTAATGTGTGGTATAATTTATTCTACTGAATAATTGAAACTGACTCTTCAAGATTTTGAAAAAGAGCATCACTTTCTGTGGTTCCCATAGGTCCTAATTTTCAGTAATGTTAATGAAAAACTAATTCATTTAGTCAGAGTTATTTATAGTGTCCACCAAAAGAAGCTTAGGGATTAGAAAGGAAGTTCAGGACACAGTTTGGTCTGGACAGAAGACTATATACACCCCAAAAAATCAATATGACACAAATTTCACAAACAGAAAATAGAAATAAAGATGACAAAAAAGTTTTTTTACAACAATGTCCTCAAGGGTGGAGATTACTAGAATGGATAATGTTCTAAAAGGTTAAACTGAATTATAAAGCAGCAGCATTGAGTAGTGAGCAAAGCATGGGACTGGGAATTAGGAGACTTGGGCTCAGTCCCAGATCCATAACTGGCCAGCCTTGTGAGCCAGGGGAAATCACTTAGCCTCTCTGGATCTACTGCCTCATTTGAAAAATGGAGATAAAATACCTGTCCTCCCTATCTTTTGGACTGTAAGATCAATGGAGGATAGAGACTGTATCTGATATCATTAGCTTGAATTTACTCGAGGACACAGCACAGTGTTTGATGCACAGTGAGTACATAAAACTATAATGAAAAAAACATCAGTTATCATTTAAAAAATGCACCCAAGTTCAATTCCAAGATGATTCTGCCATCATATTTTAAATAAAATTTGCTTTTCTGACAATGCAATCCTGTCTGGATAAAGCACATAAAGCAGCTTGAAGAACCGGTTGTGCCCAAGTGTGAAGCATCAGTCGTGATGAGTGCTATCGGATAATTTATCCTTAACATGGATGGGGTCCTGCAATAATGAAACTCAGTTTATGGAGAACTGAATTCATCTTCCCTCCTACACCTACTTCTCCTCCTACCTTTTCCGTAACAGTCAACAACTCAGTCTCCCTGACCCAGAAAGTTGCAACCTGAGTATCAATAATGTTTATAAGTCATGTTTATCCAGAGCCTACTCTGTGTAGAGTGCTGTGGAAGTAACTGCCGTTATTAAGCACAAGAGTAGGAGCTTGGAAGAGTACATAAAATTAGTAGGCATGATCCCGTCCACAAAAAGCTTACAATCTAGCAGGGGAGATAGACACTAAATGAATAAGCTCAATCAATAAATAGCACTTGTTGGGCAGAAAACTATATGAAGTGCTTGGGAAACTACCATGGAGAAAGTACACATGATTCCTGCTGATTAGGAGCTTACAATCTATCTGCAGAGATAAACACTATAGTAATTTATAGACAGAAGGAAGAATGAAAAGAGGATATATACAAAATAAAGAATTTACATTTAAGGGTATTACGATAGGTGCATAAGCCCTGCAGGTGTGGGACATTACCAGTGATTAGGTGATACAAAAGTACTGAAATGACAGTTGCAGAGCAGACAGGAGGTCTCTTGAGAGACGGCTGAGGAAGAGAGATTGGATTTGGGTATGGGAGAGAGTTTGGATGTGGGAGGAGACTTTGTGGCACTCATGTCTAATGGCTTTGGTCTTGTCAACAAAGTAGTTGGCATCATCAGGGAAAAGAGGGAGGAGAGTGGGAACACTGGGAGTTAAAAGAGGGCATTGGGAGTGGTTGGTGGGGAAAATTAATACAGGAGTGCACTGGGAAGCAGATGTAATGTTAAGTAGAAAACAGAGCAGGAGTAGAGCTAGAAAAAATGAATTTTATATGGCCAACATCAGCCTGGTGCCTGAGATCCCACCAACATGGCTCTCTGGGATGAGTGCAGGAATGGGGAAATTTACACTGAAGTGATCCAAAACTGAGGAGGGAGGCCAGGAACAGTTTGAGATTGACAGAGGATCATGGAAAAGGGTTGAATTCAAGGGAGAGGGTGGAGTTGAGGGTTTAGATTTGTATAACAAGAGGGAGAGGTTTTGATGGGTGATGATGATGGCGCCCTCCGCTCCCCTGCCGCTAACCTCCTCGCTGTGCCTCATTCTCACCTGTCCTGTCGTCAACCCCCAGCCCACGTCCTTCTCCTGGCCTGGAATGTCCTCCCTCCACACATTCGCCAAACTAGCTCTCTTCCTCCCATCAAAGCCCTACTGAGGGCTCACCTCCTCCAAGAGGCCTTCCCAGACTGAGCCCCCTTTCTCCTCTCCTCCTCCCCTCTCCACCACCCCACCCCCACCGTACAGCACCTGTATGTATTTGTACATATTTATTACTATTTTACTTGTACATGTCTACTACTCTATTTTATTAATGATGTGCATATAGCTATAATTCTATTTATTCTGATGGTTTTGACACCTGTCTACCTGTTTTTTTTTGTCTGTCTCCCCCTTCTAGACTGTGAGCCTGCTGTTGTGTAGGGACCGTCTCTATGTGTTGCTGACTTGTACTTCCCAAGCGCTTAGTACAGTGCTCTGCACACAGTAAGCACTCAATAAATACGACTGAATGAATTAATTAATAGTATAGTAATAACAATTATTATTCTGGTATTTGTTAAGTGCTTACGCTGTGCCAGGCACTGTACTAAACTCGGGTAGATTCAAGCAAATCGGGTTGGACAAAGTCCCTGTCCCACGTGGGGCTCACAATCTCACAGTCTTAATTCCCACTTCACAAATGAGCTAACTGCGGCACAGAGAAGTCAAGTGACTTGCCGAAGGTCACACAGCAGACAAGTAGTGGAGTTGGAATTAGAACCCAGGTCCTCTGATTTCCAGGCCTGGGCTCTTTCCACTAGGCTATGTGGCTTGCCATGTAATTTGTACTTGACTTGCTTATGAACATGTATGTCTTCCCCTTCTAGACTGTGAACCTGTTGTTGGATAGGGACCGTCTCTATATGTTGCCAACTTGTACTTCCCAAGCGTTTAGTACAGTGCTCTGCACACAGGAAGCACTCAATAAATATGATTGAATGATTGAATGAATGAATAATAATAGCATTTGTTAACTGCCTATGTGCCAAGGATTGTACTATACACTGGAGTAGATAAAAGATAGGTCAGTCCCTGCTTCCTGTGAAGTACTGGAATTTAGTCCCCATTTTACAGACCGAAAAACTGAAACTCAGAAAAGTGACTTGCCACAGGCCCTAGAGTAGGCAACTGGCAAGCTTGGATTAGAACCCACATAAGGAATCCATGCTGGTCTGGGAGGGTCTACAGATTGGAGGTTTCACTGTGGGCCCACTGTTGGGTAGGGACTGTCTCTATATGTTGCCAACTTGTACTTCCCAAGCATTTAGTACAGTGCTCCGCACAAAGTAAGTGCTCAATATTGATTGATTGAGGTGGGTGCGGGAGAATAGTTTTGTGGGGAGGGAAGGTTGGGTTGACAAAGCAAATTAGGAAGTCGTGGGACTTCAGAGTTGGTGAGTTCAGAAATGCTATAATGACTAGTGATGATGAGATCCAGCATGTATCTAAGGTGATGAGTGGGTGAGCTGGCACAGGAGTCGAAGAATGAGAGGAAGCAGGTGGCTGGGGATAACTGGTAATATCCACATGGATACTGAAATCCTCAAGGATCAGTGGGTGGGAACTGAAGAGATCCCTTTGATATACTCTATTATATATGCTGACTAGGATTTAGTACAATGCTAAGCTCTTAGTACAGTGCTAGGCACTTAGTACAGTATTCTGCACACAGTAAGTGCTCAATAAATAGGATTGAATGAATAGGATTAGAATTCTCAGGCAAAAAATGGAATACCTTTACATTGTTCTCATTGACATCCACCTCTTCTCTGCCCACATCCTTGCCTTCTCTCTCTGTCTCTCTCTCTCTCTCTGCCTTCTGCCTTCCTTCATTCAACTATTTGTCTTCCAATCTGTCTGAAATGTCACTTTGTATATAATTAACACAGCTTATGATAGGAATTGCTTTGACAGGGTTTCCAGCAAGTGGAGTAAATTTAAAGACCTAATTACAGCCTGCCTGAACTCTGGCCTTCCCTTTGGGGGTTCGGATATGATACTACAGATGAGTCGCTGGCCTCTGTTACTTTCCAGGGTACTGCTTTTTTGAAACCATGACAGCTGATATCTAAAGCAAGCGCCAGTGATTAAGATTGTGTTCACAGAAGAATGATTTATGGTGTTCTGTACTTAAACTAGTAGCCATTTTTTTGTCATTGGGTTTTCAGTCTGGACAGATAACCACTAATCTGAAGAACTCTCTCTTCTGAGAAATTGCCCAGAGATGGAAAAAAAGCAGCAAGAGATCATGCAGTCCAACTGTCAAAAGCTAAACTATCCATAGGCTTAGAGATGGATAGTCTTTGCTACTGAATATTTCTAGAAATGGTGATTTAGAACCAATCTGTACCTAGTTCCAGTGTTTATTAACCCCCTCCTTAGGGAAGGCCTTCCTTATGTATAACCCAAATCTCTTTTAATTAATTTCATCTAACCCTGCCCTCAGAGGAAACAGAGAAGGGTTAATCAATCTTTCTCTAACTCTGTTTCAAACGACTCTCAGCTTCATTTTCTCTTGACTCTATGAACCCTGTTCTCCCCAGGCCTAAGGTGGCTCCTTGGAAGCAGAATCAAGGTAGGATCATGACCTGCACTACTGGTGGTCTGCAAGAGTTCGTATCTAATTTATTACCAGGAGGAAGTTTATAATTGGGAGAATAGGTTTGGTACCTCCTAGGCCCTCAAAAGAGAGACAAATATTCATAGCAAGCTAGTCATACAATGCATGACTTACCAACATCTACTACAAATGTGGTAATACTACTACATAAAAACTTGACTACTCTAATATAATTCATTCATTCAATCGTATTTTTTGAGCACTTACTGTGTGCAGAGCACAGTACTAAGCGCTTGGGAAGTACAAGTTGTGATCATCCCCAGGAGACTGTAAACTCCCTGAGGCCAGAGAACATGTGTTTTGCTTCTATCATATTCTCCCAATCACTTAGAATGGGGCTCTGCACTCAGCAAATACTTAGTAAAGCACATTATTTAAATTTGACATGAACCTTTAATGAATATACTATCAATTCCATCTTTGAACTCTTTGAAAAAGAAAATATCAACATCAGGACTAGCCCCATTTAACGGAAAATTTCTTTCCAAATTTGAAGATATCAATTAATTATGGTATTCATTAAGTGGGATGACTAACTGTAGTCACTGAAAACATGAGTGACATCTGTTTACAATACAAGGATTTTTTTTAAAAAAATAACCAAATTTACCAGAAGGTGACAGATGCAAAAAATATCTGACAGTATCTCTACACAGTAATTAAGGGCAAAGACTTTTTGGTGTGTGAAAATACCATTTTGATCATTACATTCTGTGTTGGATGATATTGATGGATTTAAGAAATATGCAAATCAACTTTTCCTTCCTTCTCCTTGGCAAATGCTAATCCAAAGGTTTAACCATTTACCCAGTGGTATTTAGAAAAGCCTTAAAATATTAAAAACTAAAATCCTTAAGAACTGATTTTGCTACAAGGGTCAATATGGACAAAAACTGTCAATTTGCTCAATTTGATTAGCACCTACAGAGGGACCAAGCTGACGAACCTGGGAATATAATCACATATAGCTTTACTGGTGCTGGGATATTTGTGTACAGCTTTTGAACCTAAAATGCCGCCACATATGGTAAAATGAACCCATGGATTCAGGTGTGATTGAAAGTGACAATATGGGACCTACAGCCCCAAATTGAAATTTGCACACACACTGAGCACACTCAAACATCATCCCTTTTTGTCTATCATGCTTGCTGTATGCAGCACGCAGTGCTGCTTTTCGCTCATTGTCCCAAACACAATCCCTACAAAGTTTCTGCTCAAACAAGGAACTCCTTCTTGATTGAAGAACGCCATAATGGTTGCCAGTTTGAGCCAACTGATCCCAAGTTTTCAGGTGAGATGCAGCTCTCTGGGGCTTTGTTGGACTTTGTCCTTAAAATGATAACTCTGTTCTCCTGCTACAGGTTTCCCAGTACTTTTTAGTCATGTCATGCAGTTAGTTCAGTTGCAGAACCTGCCCCGAACAGCCCTGAGTACCATACGTTGGTGAATATCAACACACTGGGGGATGTCTGAACTACACTACTCACGAATGGAGAAAAGAGTGCAGATGTGAAAGTTTACGTTTTGCACCGAATTACTAGCAAGTACCGATCATTCAACCTTATAATTTATGGATCTTTCAGTGGCACTGCTTACAAATCCACACTATACACTTAAAATGAAGACCAGTTATTTTGGTATTTCAGTCCTATTAGTTTAACTAGCAACATGCTACTGGTCTGTAAACTTTTTTGTGCATTTGTTGGTAATGGAAACCAGAGAAAGGGAGGGACAGGAAAATTTTACCCATGTCCCCCACTTCTCTGATCTCCACAGCTTTAGGTGGAAAGAATGTATATAATGGAGCTAATGAAACTGGGGACTGCATGACCTCAAGCCATTTAAAGTAATGGCATGGGCAATCTCACTGCATTACTTTAGAATGGTAGCAGTTCACATTAAAGCACTGATTCCCTGAGGAGTAGAGAGCTCTGACTGAATCTTACTCACAAAACAGTCTGAGCAGAGAAAGTATGTTTTGTGGCAGGGTTGCCATTTTCTTCATTAACTTTCTGATTCAAATGTGGCTTACCCTCATTTGCAGTGTTTCTCCATCACCCTTCAATTTGGAAGTCTAAATGAAGCAGTCCATCCCCCAAAAAAAGCTTCTTGGTCTGACCCTTTTGGAATCCATGACAATTGGTAGCCATGATAATTGTGTAGTCTTAAGACCAAAGAAGGAAACTTATTTTATCCGTAATAATAATAACAATAATAATAATAATGGCATTTATTAAGTGTTTACGATATGTCAAGCACTGTTCTAAGAGCTGAGGGAGATACCAGCTAATCAGGTTGGACATAGTCCAGGTCCCACATGGGGCTCACAGCATTAATACCCATTTTACAGTTAAAGAAGGTAACTGAAGCCCAGAAAAGTGAAGGTGACTTCCCCAAAGTCACAAGGTCAACAGGTGGCAGAGCCGGGATTAGAACCAACCCATGCCCATGCTCTATCCACTAAACAACACTGTTCCTCCATGCTGCTCTAAAGCCACTACTGACCATGTCTTTTGAAGTGAAAATTTTGGAATCATTACAGTTCCTGGCATCTTCTCTTTTCTGCATTTCTCATTTTATCTCACTGTCTGCTCCAAAGTGAAATGACCAAAAAAGTACATACTGGGGCACAGTTTGCAAAAGAGGTACTTGGTTGGATTATAAATGTGTCTGGGAATCCTATCAGACCTACCAATCCCCAGTAGAAGGGATTGAATTACGACCACAGCACATCACATCCTATGATTGACATGTGCCACTCATATCCGACACAATCCAACACTGACCAGGCATCTACCTCACTGTCCATTCCCCGGACAGATCCTGAGGAAAAGCCTAACAGCCTCAGATCTCTGCCCCTGCTGCAGGGGTAAGCTCCAGGACAAAAGACCCAGGGGAGCTGTGAAAGACAATTAAAAGGAGGATCACTTCCTATTAATTTCTAAATAGTTGAAAATGGGAGAAGAGCATAATTTAAGTATATTTATCTTACCAGCCTGCTCTTCCTTCACCCACTCCATATTCAATTCACCATGGACAGAAGCCTCTCAGGGTCATGGAAAGTCTTGCTTCCCTCTTCCCTCCTTGCTAGATCAGGGGCCTTTGTAATTTAAACTATAAAAGCAATTGGTCAGGAACCAATATAAACAACTCATTTATGAGACCATCTTGAAAGATTTCACCTGATTAATATGTCATAATGCAAAATGTGCTAATCTGTGAAACTCGACCGAACCACTCTCCCCTGATCTTTTCTTACTTCAATAGGCACTCTCTTCTGTACTTCCCAGCACAGGAATTGGAATGGTTTCCTTCAAAAAAAAGTATCCTAATTCCTTCTAGGAAGAAAGGCTCAGTAACAAAAGTAATTAACTAGGAATCAGGAGACCTAGTTTAAAATCAGTTCTGCTGTGTGACCTTAAGTCATTTAAATCCCCGTGCCTCAGATTCCTTACTACATAATAAGGATGAAATTCCTTCCCTCTCTACCTTTTAGACTGTGAATGTTGTTTGGGATAGACAGCATGTCTAGCTTATTATGTTTTACCTACCCCACAATGTAGTGCATTGTTTGGAAGCTA
This sequence comes from Tachyglossus aculeatus, assembly GCF_015852505.1. NCBI lineage: Eukaryota > Metazoa > Chordata > Mammalia > Monotremata > Tachyglossidae > Tachyglossus > Tachyglossus aculeatus. Next base: position 33,507,301 of record NC_052101.1, read on the forward strand.
GGATGTGTGTAATACCTTAAACTAATTGGTCCCACAGTTTAGAGGTTAGTGCAACAGAAGACATGATGGCAGTGTTACCAGTGCTTACGGTACTAGGTCTATATAAGGCTAGTAGGATAAATATACTTGTTCTTTGAATTCAAAGAAAACATCACTGACAATGAAATTCACCTACAAGTGCATGTGTGTAACAAAAAGCCAGCAGGACCCACATTGTGCACCCAAAAACTTAGCACTTGTGTTGTCATGTGTGATGCTTGCAGCATCTGGTCCTGTTTTCCCTTTTGCTTCCTTGCCTCTCGTTCCTTACCAAGATCAGAAGTGAAACGTTAAATTACATTAAATGAATCTTTTTACTATGAGCAGCATGAATTGGGAACAAATCCTATTCTGAATTCAAATGTAAATATTTAAACAGCATGGATTGAATTTGGCTGCATTCTTTTTTTGCATTGCTTGTGAAGAATCAGATACTCAGGAGATGGAAAGAGAATGAGGAGAGGCCAATGACAGCAATGCAAAAAACTATTGATTTTTGGTTTGCATCAAAATGCTTTCTAATAGATGCCAAGGCAAGCCATGATTTTCAAATCCAACCCACAAAAGTCCTCCCAATTTTCAAAGCCCTTCTGAAACCCTACTTCCTCTAATATGCCTTCCTCAAATCCAAGAATCCTAAATCATTTAAACTCATATTCCATCTCTGGCATTTATGGACTTATATTTCTGCCCAGCACTTGTGTTGTCAGTCAATTAATCAATTGTATTCATTGAGCGCTTGCTGTGTCACTGTACTAAGCACTTGGGAGGGGACCACATAATAGAGTTCCCTGTTCAAAAGGAGCTTACAGTCCAGAGGAGGAGACAGACTTTAAAATAAAATATGGTTGTGTGTATAGGTGCTATGGGGCTGAAGGTGGAGTGAATAAAGGAAACAAACCCAAGTGCAAGGGAGCTGCAGAAGGGAGAGGGAGTAGGGGAAATGAGGAATTAATTGAGAAAGGCCTTTTGAAAGAGCTATGATTTTAATAAACCTCTGAAGGTAGGGAGATATGAAGCGGGAGGGAGTTCCAGGTCAGAGGCCGGATGTGGGTGAGGAGTCGGTAGTGAGAAAGACGAGTTTGAAGTATGAGTGGTTGGTTTTAGAGGGGTGAAGTGAGCATGCTGAATTGTTGTAGGAAATCAGTGAGGTAAAATAGGATGGAGCAAGGAGAATATGTGATTTAGAGTCAATGGTAACTAGTTTCTGTTTGATACGGAGGTGGATGGGCAAACACTGGAATTTCCTGGGTGGAGAAAACATGGACTAAATTTTTCTTTTTTAGAAAAATGATCTGGGTAGCAGATTGAAGTACTAACTGGAGTTGGGAAAGACAGAAGGCAGGGACTTCAGCAAGGTGGCTGATGCAATAGTCAAGGTAGGATAGGGTGAGTGCTTGGATCAACCTGATGGCAGTTTGGATGGAGATGACAGAGTGGATTTTAGCAATATTGTGAAAGGTGCGCTGAAAGGATTTGGTGAAATACTGAATATGTGGGTTGAATGCGAGAGATGAGTTGAGGTAATGCCAAAGTTACAGGCTTGAGAGCAGGAAGGATAGTGCAGGGAATGTGATGGAAAAGTCATAGGGGGGATAGGGTTTGGGTAGGAAGATGAGTACTGATAAATCATGTTAAATTTGAAGTGTCAGAGGGACAACCAAAAAGAGATGCCCTGAAGGCAGGAGGAAATGTGAAACTGCAAATAAGGAGAGAGATCAGTGCTGGAGAGGTAGATTTGGGAATCATTCACATAAAGATGGTAGTTGAAGCCATAGGAGTGAATGAGTTTGCCAAAGGAATGGGTGAAGATGGAGAAGAGAGGGGGCTCCAGATCTGAACCTTGAGGTACACCTATAATTAGGGTGTGGGAGGCAAAGGCAGCACCTGCTAAAGATACTGAGAATGAGCAGCCAGAGAGATAGGAGGAAATGCAGGAAAGGACAATGTTAGTGAACCCAGTTTAGACAATGTTTCCGGAAGTAGGGGGGTTTATTTGTAAATATTTTTATTTGCCTCTGTTATTAGAGTGTAAGCCCCTTTAGGAAGTTTTGTTTGTTTGAGAAGCAGCGTGGCTCAGTGGAAAGAGCACGGGCTTTGGAGTCAGAGGTCATGGGTTCAAATCCCACCTCTGACAATTGTCAGCTGTGTGACTTTGGGCAAATCACTTAACTTCTCTGTGCCTCAGTGACCTCATCTGCAAAATGGGGATTAAGACTGTGAGCCCCCCATGGGACAATCTGATCACCTTGTAACCTCCCCAGCGCTTAGAACAGTGCTCTGCACATAGTAAGCACTTAATAAATGCCAATATTATTATAATTATCATTATTACTTGCCAAACACACAGTACAGTGCATTTTATCCACTGGCACTCAATAAATGCTACTACTATTACTACACCTGCACACTTTGTCCATGAAAAAACATACTACAGAGCTCATGGTAACTACATTATTTAAAATCATAGTTTTTAATATATTTTATATTATTTTGGTCATTTTTTGCTTTTCAGGACAGATTAATGCACTTTTTTTGTTTTGGGAAATTACACTGCATTTAGTGTTTTTTTGTTTAATATGCTCATTTTCAAGGGAAGCAATTAAGGGTGCTAACCGAAGTTTAGCTGTAACTGGAATTATCCCAGTCTGTTTCATCTACCTATGTGGAAAATGGCTTAAAGAATGTTACTTTCTTTTTCTTTTTTAATTTTTATTTGATAGTAGTTAAATTAGCTTTTTTAAAATGCACATCATTATAATCATATTCATTCCTGGGTGCACATATTCAGCATAATGTTGGAAAATAGAGAGCAACTGAAAGTCTCAGATTTACCTAGAGTAAGCAAATTTCATATTACTATTTACAGGTGGAATAATACCAGAATCGTTCCAGTCTCTCAATTTCTTCACACTTCCAAACCAGCCATTCAAGTCCCACCACCACTTGCTGTCCATAGTACTGAAAGCTTCACCCTCATTATGTCAGGCTGAAAATGGGAGCCAAAATTTGAATCTTGGCAGGAAAATAAATGAACAACGATCTCTCATAAGCCATTCCATTGACTAAGTTTATAATTTTTAAGATTAAGGGTTTTGAGTAGATCTGAAGTAATGAAGCTTTTCCCAAACTATATATAGCTGATAATAGCTAGAGTTTGGAGAAAAGCTATAGTACTTGAAGATAATGATACAAATGGAGTAAGTGTTTCTTTGAGAATTCTGGTTCATGACCATCAATCCCTTCCACAGTGGGCACATATAAATACATTGATTTACAGCTGCAGCTGTGCTTTTAGGACTTGGGTCTGCCTTTGTCTTATTGACTAGCAGTCTGACTGAAACCTCTGATCAAAAATAGCTCCCCTTTCCCACAACCACTCCCCTGTCATTCCCAATTACAGGATGCTATGTTGCTTGAGGTTGTGCATTAACTTCAAAGGGAATCTTAAATAGCTTCTTGAGAATACTGGACTAGCAGACAGCTCAATTAAGTTCATCATAAAGGATCTGGTGGGTAACCACCATACACTTATGTACATTTTGTATATCCCTGATCAACCACGGCTCCACTGCTCCAACAACTACTTCTTAAAATACCAGTTGACTAATCCAAGACATCAGTGTTGATGATCCTGATCTGCCATTTGTTGTTAATGATGGTTCTGGGCAGTGCTGTGGCACTTTCTATAAAGTCGGGAATGTTGCGGGGGTCCAGGCCAAAAAACCATATAATGCTAATAATAATAATTGTGCTACTTGTTAAGTGCTTACTGTGTGCCTGTATTAAGCACTGGGGTGGATACGAGCAAATTGAGTCAGGCACGGTCCCTGTCTCATGTGGGGTTCACAGTCTGAATCCCTATTTTGCAGATGAGGTAACTGAGGCCCAGAGAAGGGAAGTGACTTGCCCAAGGTCACAGAGCAGACAAGTGGTGGAGCCAGAATTAGAACCCATGACGTTTTGACTCCAAGGCCCTGCTCTAATCCACTACGCCATGCTGCTTTTCTAGAAATTTGGTAGCATCTCTGCTATTCAGATATTCGGTTTTCTCTTGTTTGGAATGATAGACATGCTAACTGGAAATTCCACTCATACTAAATATTCAGCATACTTACTGAGCAAGAGCAACCTTTGCTCAGTGTTTTCTACCCCTGCTGTGAGCGTTCGTGTGTTGACGGGTTGCCTAAAACCCTTATTTATAAGCATTAACTAAAGAGTTTGAGAGGTGCATCCCGGGAGCTACTGCATGCCGATTACTGTGCTCTGAAGACACAGACACAAAAAACACACATCACAATAAATTACATTGCAAAGTTTCACAATAAGTCTGGAAATCCAATATTTTGCCCCAGCTGTACCAAGAAAACCTTATAAACAGACATAGCTATTCACCAGGAACACAGAACTGTTACAAAATTTACAATGATTCCAGAATATTACAATGATACACCAATAAAAAAGTAGAAAACCAAGAAAACCAATACATCCTTTGAGAAACTGACAGTTTGACAACAATGGGGCACTAAGCTTCATATTTTTTTTAGAACAGTGCTTTGCACATAGTAAGCGCTTAATAAATGCCATCATTATGGTATTTGTTAAGTGCTTACTATATGCCAGGTACTGTACTAAGCAATGGGGTAGATGCAAGCAAATCAGGTTAGACACAAGTCTTAATCTTCATTTTACAGAAGAGGTAACTGAGGCACAGAGAAGTTAAGTGCCTTGCCCAAGGTCACACAGCAGACAAGTGATGGATCTGGAATTTGTATGCAGGTCCTTCTGACTCTAGTCATGAAGCTACATAGCTTAACAAATATCTATTCTAGCTCTACAAATTTATAGTGGTGGCCAAACTTTTATTCAATTGTGAGAAATAAACCTACCCTACCATAAGGCGCACACCTGTCTGGAGTAATTTCATTTGCCATATTTAATGTATTCAATTGTATTTATGGTATTTAAAATTACCATATGTAAAATTACAGAACAGGATCTCCTATTAATCAATCACTGCATGCAGAGCACGCTACTAAGCACTTGGGAGAGTACAATACAGCAGAGTTTAGGGATGCATTCCCTGCCCACACCAACTTAGTTGTCTAGAGGACTTAGTTGTTACACAGCCTTAGTTGTTAGACTGTGAGCCCACTGTTGGGTAGGGACTGTCTCTATATGTTGCCAACTTGTACTTCCCAAGTGCTTAGTACAGTGCTCTGCACACAGTAAGCGCTCAATAAACATGATTGACTGATAGAGGACCCTCTGAGTTCTGAAAAACAAGGGAGGAGAATAGGTGGAAATGATCTGTTTTACCTTGCATCTCCCCCTGACATATTGGTCTTTTCAGCTGCACTTGCATGTAGAGATAGAATCTCACCACAGTAATGACACCTATGTAAACAAAAGACAACTATATATCAAGCACTCACAATTATTATTGTGAAGCTAATGCTGGAGAATCTTCATGCTAAAGAGGCAAGACCTTTTCTATCAATCAATAAATATCAATTAAGCACCTCCAATGTTTGCAACACTGAACTAAGCATTGGATTTTGCCAGACCCCATAGTGAAAATACGCCAGAACAGTCTGGTACCATTACCAGTAAAACAATGTAGGAGTTCAGGGCACCAGTATGAATTATCTGGCACTAAGCTTTTCTTGGCTATCATAGTCCTGAAGTATACTAGAAGGAAGAAAGTTCTACTCATAACTGGACAGAACCCATGTTCTCACTTCATGTTTTGGCTAGAACGTGATAGCAGAAATAGGAAAATAGGTTATTCTGGAAACACCCATCTGACTGGATACAACCCAGTAAGGTGTTGGAAGAAATGGTTGTGGGAATGTCCAAGGCACAGGACACAGGGTAGTGCTTCAGGTTGTTTTAACAAAGAGTCTACAAGAATGAAACCCTGACATTATAGGAGAAATGAATGTTTGTGAAAATCGATTCACACATACTCTTTGACCTCTAAGGGGTCCCTGAAAATCTGGTCTTGTTAATAACTGAGATGACAACTCTGCAACTGTAGGCTTGAAGAGAACTAGTCTCATCCTTTTTCCTTTTCCTGTTCCCACTGTCTACAGCTCTATTAAGTCCATTGGTGCAATTATTATTTTCTCTTAATCAGATAACTTTCCATTTGTTTTACTTCCACAATTAAGAATCCACCACTTCCAGTCCTTTAGTAAGGCTGATTTCCATGAGACAGGTCATTTTCATGGTATTTTTTCAAGTGTTTTCTCCATGATGAGGAGCATTGCTCAGTTGGAGTCACCAGACTCCTGGACTACTACTTAAATGCACTACTAGAGAAGCAGCATGGCTCAATGGAAAGAACACGGGCTTTGGAGTCAGAGGTCATAGGTTCAAATCTCGGTTCTGCCACTTGTCAGCTGTGTGACTTTGGGTAAGTCATTTAACTTGTCTGGGCCTCAGTTCCCTCATCTGTAAAATAGGGATTAAGACTGTGAGCCCCCCGTGGGACAATCTGATCACCTTGTAACCTCCTGAGCATTTAGAACAGTGCTTTGCACATAGTAAGTGCTTAATAAATGCCATCATTATTATTACTATTATTACTACCTCTTCTGTGAGACAATTTAGAGACACCTTCCTGTACTATGTCTGAATACCACATAATCATCCTCAGGACATGACTTAGTTTTGCTTTACCTAATGGTACTGTGTTGTGCTGACAGAGCCATATTACCTTCCTTCATCATCCTCTGACTAGCAACAAGTATTGCAGGTCAGGGGACTGTATGGTCATTGAGCAAAATATCAATCAATAAATCAATCAGTGGAATTTTTTGAGTCCTTACTGTGTGCACAGCACTGCATTAAGAACTTGGGAGAGTACAATATAATAAAGTTGGTAGACACATTCCCAATATATCTAAGGTACCTCAATTAGTATTACATAAGAGGCAGGCCAGTATCCCTTTTGGCAATCACTTAAGTCACTCATGTCCTCTCTTCTATGTGGGAGTCTCCACCACTAATTCAGGAACCCAGATGCTATTCATATCTGAAGAAATTCATGTTTCTGATCATCCTTTTCAGATGAATACTTGATCTCACTTCATTAGTTGATGTCAAGTGAGATAGCTAATATCTGATAAAAAATATTGTTTCCTTAATTGTAGTAGGTTGATGGTACTGTCAAATATTTAAAGAACATGTTATTTTGGGTCAGATCAATGACCTATTATCCAGTTTAACAGTCTATCTCCAGAATGGAAACAGCTTGCTTGGATGAACTGAAAAATGCTTTATTCACCCTGATATTCATCCTAATATTGTATAATAACCTACTTAACAACCCTAACTTTTCCCCATCTACTTGCTTCCAGTACCTTATTATGGATTTATCCCTCATGAATTAATTAAACTCCCCTTGAACATGTATCAGCAATTATGCAAGCCAAAAACTACACATTTTCAAGCTATATATAGATTCTTGGGTTGCTCCTCTAAACTACAATGTAAGCTCCTCGGGGACAGGGAATGTGTCTACCAATGCTGTTGTATTGTACTCCCCCAAAAACTGAGTACAGAGACCTGCACACAGTAAACACTCAATAAATCCAATGAACAAATGAACAATGAACAAATACACATATGCATATATATATATATATATTTGAACACATATATACTGGGCTACTGCTTAAATGCACTAATGCCTCTTCCGTGAAACAATACTCAGAGTATATATATATATATATATTTGAACACATATATACTGGGCTACTGCTTAAATGCTCTAATGCCTCTTCCGTGAAACAATACTCAGAGTTGCCTACTTGCATTGTGCTTGAATACTACATAATCATCATCAGGACATGGTTTAGAGTTGTTTTACCTAAAGGTAATGTGTAGTGCTGAAAGATCCATATAATCTTCATCATCCTTTGACTATATAAGCACATACACAGAGTATACAAAAGAATGTATATACACTATATATACAATGTATAATGCATATAAAGTATAGAGGATTCCTGTAATAAATACCATGGATTTAGCTCCGGCTGAACTTTTGCTCTTTATTTTGAACCTACCACCTTCAAATTAAAATGGCTGCCCATTTAGTCTGCTATTGTGGGATTTGTTGAACAAAAAAAAATCTGTTTCCCCTACCTAAACTCTACCAACCAAACGCAACATACTACATTACTCCTTCAACAAACAGCATGGGAATGGCATGAAAGAATCAATACAGCTTTCAAAGGGGCCTAATTTACAAGATTGGAGTGGTTTATGTACAAGGAGAAACTCTCCGAATATTTAGTGGTGACAACAATAGAAAGTACAGCAAATTCTGCTCCATCATGTGGTCTCATTACTCAATTTGAATACATCCTAACAAAGAATTAGGAATCACAAAGGAAAACAAGTCTGTTTTGAGTATTAAATAAATAAATAATAATTATTTATTAAGCACTTACTATGTGCCAAGCACTGTTCCAAGCTCTGAAATAGATACAAGGTAATTAGATAGATTAGATAGATACAAGGTATTATTTGTTAAGCACTTACTATGTGCCAAGCACTGTTCTAAGCTCTGAGATAGATACAAGGTAATCAAGTTGTCCCACATGGGGCTCACTGTCTTAATCCCCAATTTACAGATGAGGTAACTGAGGCACAGAAGTTAGGTGGCTTGCCCAAGGTCAAAGAGCAGACAAGTGGCAGAGCCGGGATTAGAACCCACATTATCTGACTCCCAAGCCTGTGCTCTTTCCACAGAGCCAAGCTGCTTCTCCTAGCATGATCCTCATTTGGCACAAGTAGTTTTGGTGCAGAAAGAAATGGTTGTGAGTGTGGCATCAGTCAAGGTTGAGGTTCCATAATGTGTTCTTCCATAACCCCAAAATGCAACCACTGTATTATATAAGAACTGATTGAATATATCCAAAAAAGATACAAGGAACTATGCAGTATGTTATATTCCACTTCTATTTCCAGTCATCAATCACTAGAATGAGAAAAGTCAGAATGCCACCTTGTGTTACTCGGCCCTGATTTTGACCTCTTTCAGTGCATGTAACAAGATTTAAGACAAACAGGACATAGCATAGGATTGTCTTTCCCACCAGTTTATAGTATTTCCACAACAAATAGGAGTGCATATGGAATTCTCATTTCCATCAAATGGAAGAATTTCCACCTAGGAATGCCTGCTTTGAACAATTTTTTTTTTGTAGGAAAGAGGAGTTTTAAATCAGCGTGGGACACAAAAGCATAACCATCATCATTCTTCCTAGGCCACCTGTGAAAAATAAATGTTTATTCAACTCTTGTTTCCCTCTGGGTACTACACTCATCTCCCCTTAATACACCACATAGTCTCTTAAACTTCTTAATTTCATTTTTCATTCTCTAACAATGAATGGTGTGATACTTAAAAATGATACTGTTCCTCAGAAGCCACCTGCTTTTTCCCATCCGACCTTGGCATTGTGATCTCTTTGACACTGCACATCTTGCTCTCTGTAAACAGTGTCATCCCTAAGAGATTAAACTGTCAATCAGAAAGAGACATTTCTTATCCTTCCAACACCTATTATGCAGTAGAATCCTTTATCTGAAACCTCAAACTAACAAGGGAGTTAGAATTAATTCCTGTTGCTGTGGTATGTGCAGCTGCAAGCACAGCCCCTCTCAATTAGACTGAGTTAGAGTAGATGGCAAACAGCAGCAGAGCAAAGAACAAGTCAACTCTTTCTGTACGGTACCTAGGTCTGACTCTGTAAAGGGGGGCATTTGTTATATATATTTTGCACATAGGGAAACATCAATTGAAAACTCATAAGCACTTACATGAACTTCATGAAGAAGTGAAAGAATTGAAAAAAAAAATCACTTATGCCCTTTCAGTTAATTCTGCAACCTTGGACTACTTTAATCAATTTTTACCACCAAAAACGCAAAGATATTTTGCATGTCATCTCAACTTCCAACTTCACCTTCAGTGGGTTCTCCCTCATCCTGTTATTATGGGATCTGTGAATAAAATGTATATACTAGAACCCAAGTCCTTCTGAATCCCAGGCCTGTGCTCTATCCACTAGGCCACATTGCATCTCATATTTACATTCACTCTGTTCATTCCTTTAATAATTTTGTAGGTTTTTAACCATCAGTTCCTCTAATGACTCAGTAGTCTTAACTCATGGTTTGTTCTTATTAGGAATTTTCACTTGCTGATCATCTTGGTTGCCCTTGTACCTTCTCCAGCAGAAGTAAACACAGTTCTTCTATAGCACAGGAATTTTAATGTCTACCTTCCCTTGCATACTGTAAATTCCTTGTGGGCAATAGGGAATAGGGTCTATTGACTCTCTTAACATTTTACTTTCCCAAGCGCTTAGTATAGTGCACTGCACACAGAAGTGATCAGTAAATACCACTGATTGACTGCATTCTTGCAGAACTGTTTGCTATGCAAGAGAAATTTGCACTTTGATTTTGCACACGCACACAACAGTTTTATTCAACACTGCATCGCCCTGTATTCAGCAGGCTTGCCCCATCTGAAGAATGTTCCCTAATTCTGCCAATATGTAATTAGACAAATTGCATAATGAAGATGTGTCTTAAGTAGTGTGGCTTAGTGGCTTGGGAGTCACAGGACATTAGTTCTAATCCTGGCTCCACCACTTGTCAGCTGTGTGACTTTGGGCAAGTCACTTAACTTCTCTGAGCCTCAGTTACCTCATCTGTAAAGTGGGGATTGAGACTATGAGCCCCACGTGGGACAACTTGATCACTTTGTATCCCCCCCAGGGCTTAGAACAGTGCTTTGCACATAGTAAGTGCTTAACAAATGCCATTATTATTATTATTATTATTATTATTCTCTGAGCCTCAGTTACCTCATCTGCAAAATGGGGATTAAGACAGTGAGCCCCACATGGAACAACCTGATCACCTTCCGAAGATCTTTAAAATATAGGTTAGAAAAATTACCTGGTTTGGATTATTCAGTAATCGCTGCATATGGAAGTCAGATGCCACACTAACAGATTAGATTACTTGAGGTTCTTTCTAATTCTATCATTTTAAGATGTTTTAAAATTTTAGAAACCATTAATCATATTTATTTAGAGTTTACTGTGTGCAAAACACTGTACTAAGCGCCTGGGAAAATACAATATAATGGATTTGGTAGACATGCTCTCTGCCCACAGCGAACCTACAGTCTAAAGGGGGAGAGAGACATTAGTATGAATAAATGATGGAAACCTACCTAGGTGCTAAGGGGCTGAGAAAGAGGCGAATAAAGAGAGCAATTCTAAGCTCAAGGTTGACATATAAGGGAGTGGAAGAAAATGAAACGAGGGCCTTCATTAAGGCTTTGCAGTTGGGGAGACAAATGCTCTGTCACATATAAAGAGGGCATTCAAGGCCAGAGACAGAACGTGGGTAAGAGGTTGGCAGCAAGATAGACGAGATCATGGTTCAGTGAGTAGTTAGGCATTTGAGGAGCTCATACTTTCACTGGTGCATTGAAATATATTGTTTATGGACAGAGTGCTGATCACAACAAGCACCCTATTTTTCGTTGTCTATAGGCACACACATTACAGTTTTTAAGTGTGCCTTCCAGTTCCTATTCCAACCTAGAGACTGATGCTACAATCTTCCTACCAATGATTCTACCTTTTTATATGTTTTATCCAGAGTTTCTAAAAACATTTTGTAATCGTCATTCTTTACAGGAGTGGCAGTGGTGGCAGTACTTTCTAGCCCCCACTTCTTTCAGTGGTAGGGTTTTCAGGTTATTGGTCTTATGCATAATAGATTTGAGGAGGTTCTACCACTCCCTGGAGCAATAGCCTACTTATGTTTATAAACTTATACTATGCTGCTTCCCTTATTTGTAATTTTTTTAAATATCTGTCTCCAAAACTAAGTTACTAGCTCCTTAAAGGTGGGGGACTGTGTCTACCAATTTAATGGAATTGTACTCTGCACACAGTAGGGGCTCAATAAAAACAACTGATTGATTGATTGAAAGTTATTTAAGATATAATGGTGTTCTCTTTAATGAAGCTTTGAATATTCATGGCTATTTGTTTAGAGGTCATTCCCACCAAGTAAATTCCCCAAAGACACTGAGTTGTAAGAAATCAATCCATCAATGGCATTTAGTAAGTGCTTACTGTGGGTGGAGTACTGTACTAAGCAATTCCAATTACACATTGGACTCCTAAGGCAGTATAGAGACGTATGTGCGTTACAAAGGTTGGTTAAAAAAAAAAAATGAGCAAGGGGAGTAGCAATTATCTTTCTTTTTACATTCTTTAACTCCTCTTACTCTTGCCTTTTTCCCTTCATCCTTCTCATTAAAATACCTTAGCATGAAGATTTAGTTGCTTTTTATCCTCCCTTGTGGCTGAATTCTTCAAAGCACAATCCTCCCTTTTTAAATTGAGATAAGCCTTTGAATTTGAATTTCCTTCACCTCTGCATGAAAAACATAATTTTCTTTTCCTTTAATGTATGTTGAAATTTTGAAATTAGAACTAGAGTTCAATTTTTATTAATCATATAAAGTAAAATGGATTTGTTATAGACTCAGAAATTTTGTTTTCTTGTTATATAAATAGCCCAGATTTTATAGCTGTTTGGTATAGAAAAGCAACATAATTCAAATGATTGTAATTCAACTCTGTCGTACTGTACCTTCCCAAGCACCTAGTACAATGCTCTGCACACAATAAGCCTTCAATACAGACCATTGATTGATTATTGTAATGTTTTCATTTTAATACCGTAACGCCTGGATGAGTTGTGCTGCCTCCGTTGATATATAATTTGTGACTACGGACTGGTCTCAATTTTTAAAAAGACAATTTGGTGCGAACATTGAAAAATTTGCATCACTAATTTTCCAGGAAAGCTTCTCTTAGGAAATGTATGAACATGCACTGTCAAAAATACACCATCAAGAAAAACATGGCACATGATTCTGAGTTCTATTGGGCATGGTGGTAACACTCCTGAGTTACCATTCAATCTAAATAGAACATACTAAATATGCAATATACAATACAAAACATTGCCTATATTTTCTTACAGAAGTAATTACTATCTCCCTAACAAATGCCAGGCTTAGTGGAAACAGCATGGGTCAGGGAATCAGAAGATCCAAACTCTAGTCTCAACTCTGACACTTGCCTACTAAGTGACTTTAGCCAAGTCACAATCCCTCTGTGTCTCGATTTCTTCATCTGTAAAATGGTATATGCTATCTGTTCTAGCCTCCCACCTCAACTGTGAGCTCTGGGTGAACAGGGTCTGTGTGCAAAGTGATTATCTTCTAACTATTCAGTTCTCCCACCTGAAGCACCTCCCAAATTAAACACCTTCCTCATGCCTAATAGTATATCACCACTCTTACCATTCAGGCATTTTTATCTGTTGTTCCAATTCCTGCTTTAGTACTTGCCCTGATACCATTCCTTAATCCTAGAATCCTTTCATTATCTTTAACTTTCATTTCCTGACTCGGATAAAATCCTTCCTTTAGCCAGCAAATATTCTGCAAAATGGAAACAGTGTCAGACCCTAGTTCCTGCCCACTATTCAGTAATAACAATAATAACTGTGGCATTTGTAAAACACCATGTGCCTAGCACTGTACTAATTGTTAGGGCAGATTCAAGTTAATCACGTCAAGTACATAGAGTCTTAGTCCCACATGGGGCTCACATTCCAAGGGAGATGGAAAAGAGTTACCCTTTTTCAGATGAGAAACTGAGGCAGAGAGAAGTCGGGTGACTTGACTAAGGTCCCATAGATGGCAAGTGGTGGAGCCAGGATTAGAAAACCAGCTCTCCTGACTCACCCTATGCGTTTTCCATATTTCATTATATATATGTATATATATAGGTATATAAATATCTCTCTCTCTCTCTCTCTCTCTCTCTATATATATATATATATATATAGTTAGATAGATATAGATATATAGATCTATTTGGGCAGCCCTAATAGATTCATGGTAATCTTGGGGCCTACACAGAGTATTTCAGAATCATTTGCAAAAATTAATGCACATAAGTAATGAGAATAAGATTACTGCCTGAGTTATCGGCAAGAAGTCATAGACTTGGCTTGAATTGAGTCACCAAGGACAAGCCCGCAGAACCGATGCCAAAAGGATTCTCCAAGTCTGAGAATTTAATCTTAGGGTAGCTTCTAATCAAAAGATTTTTCAGTCTAACCCTATTCTAATTCTCCATATATCCAATTAATCAACTAGATGTGCTGCATTCTAATAGGCACAAGACTTTAGGTCTAAATGGATGTCAGATCTCTCAACATCACCACAACATTTATAATAGCATAAGAAAGTCTTTAAAATATGAACTTTAAAATTATAATTCAATAGGCTGATGAAAGTAACATTAATTCAAACAGGTGCTGATTAATGTTCTGATTAGACAGGTGGTTTATCTCCTGTTCCAGGCAAAACTAAAGAATAGCATCGTTTTAGTTGTACACTCAAGTAAAAGTACTTGAGCACCACAAGTTTTAATCACTGTACATTAAATTATGGCAGATGAAAAAATATGCAATAATCAGATGAATTTTGATCAAGCTATTTATTAATGCCTAAATGTTTATAGTAATTGATATTTCATTTTCAAAGCATTTAAATCCATCCAAATTAAAACAAATTAAAACAGCTGTTGAACTGAAATGAAAAATGTAAACATTAATCAGACTCATGAGGATTAAAAAATGAATTGAGATATAATTGCTGAAACATTAACACAAGTCTAAAAGATAAACTTGAAAACCAAGAATTTACCTTTTCCTCCAATTCTGAATAAGGAAGCTACAGATCAGCAGGCAACTCAGGGGCCGCAAAACTAACACTGGAAAATTTTAGTGGATTACTCTTTTAATTCCACATGGAAGGCAAAGAGTTCAAACACTTTGGGGAGGAAGTGAAATCACTGAGTCATAAATAATAATGATGGCATTTGTTAAGTGCTTACTATTTGCAAAGCCCTGTTCTAAGCGCTGGGGAGGATACAAGGTGATCAGGTGGTCCCACATGGGGCTCACAGCCTTAATCCTCATTTTACAGATGAGAAAACTGTGGCACAGAGAAGTTAAGTGATTTCCCAAAGTCACACAGCTTACAAGTGGCAGAGCCGGGATTTGAACCCATGACCTCTGACTTCTAGGCCGATGCTCTTTCCACTGAGCCACACTGCTTCATTTGCTCAGCTGAGCTTATAAGATTTTTGTCTATGATCTCAGGGCCTGCCTACCCCCATAATTTACTCTTAAATTAATTGAAGGTTTTTCGTTCAATAGAAATTTGGCAACAGTGTGATGATGAAACAAAATAATCAATGTCCACATGCTACCTGATATTTTCGAATTTTATTAGCCCTGGCATTAAAACCTAACAGTGATCACATTTGGAAGGACTAGTAGTATGAATATATATTTCTTTTGATGAGCTCAAAGCCTAACAGTTACCAGTATGAGTATCTGACTTTGAGGGTTTTTCCCCTAATAAATTGGAAGCTAATTTCAGAAGCTCTAATTCCATAATTCAAATGTACACTTTGAGATGGGGCTCAGCTCTTGTTTTGATATTTCTAAGGGTGGCTCACTTTTTCAGCCCAACTATTGATAATACGATGCAGTTCACGTATAAGTCATATCAAATTACCATCTAATCATTAAAGCAGAGCCCCGTGCTCACATCACCAATCCTCAGAGCCCTTTTTTTCCAATTTGGACCTATTTCATTACACTTTTCAGAAAAAAATGCAAATGATGGTATGCAAAAGGCAATAAGAAACATGTAGCAGTAGGATAGGGATTATCCTGGAAAAGAAGGAACTATACCCTCTCTGAACTCAATACATATTTCACTGAACCAAAGATAGGCATGACATCAAATAAAAGGTAAGCATAAGTATTGAATCTGCTCTTTGAAAACTGTCTATCATATAGGCCCTCTGGTCCAGTAAAGGCATTGATAAAAGGGAGAGGAATACAGAAGGGATACTACATTGATTAAAAGTTAGTAAGGATTATCAACTCAGAAGATGAAAGAAAAATAAATGTGCAGTTTCTCCATCAATCAGTGTGAGCTAAAATGGGCCAAAGCCAACACATTCCAATATCTTCAGTATTGAGAAGTATATATTACACAGTATGTGGGCTGAATTACTACATAGAGTATAGAAAATAACCTGAAAGATATTAATTTATTTGCTCTCAATGCACGGTAACTCACAGTAGCTCTATTATCATACTACCCATATCTTTTACTTGTTTGTTTTAAATGATTCTCAGGGTGAATTTGATAAACAAATAGCTTCAAAATGCAAGTGGAGTTAGCTGCAATGTAAGGGTCAGGCACAAAATGAGCTTGTGATGTGTTGATCCTGCACAGTGATGAAAGAGAAACAAAATTCTGTCCTTAGGCACTTTGAAAATCACTTTAGTGATAAAGTGTCGGTATCTTCAATGCTCATCCAGAACTAAAGGGACTTTTTTATTTTTTGGTCTCAGGCAAAGTTCTTAGTACACAGCACAGAAATTAGGACTTGCGATGGCAGTACAAACTTCTCCAAGCGGATTTGTAAACCACAAAACCTACATTTATAATTCCGACCTGCTCTGCCTAAGAATTACAAGCACCATAAAAGAAGACTGACACTTCTTACTGACATTTGAAATCTATTGAGGAAATGTCCTGTGCAAAAGTATTACTTCATTATATTCTGATATAAAGACTGACAGGTAATAATAATAATGTTGGTATTTGTTAAGTGCTTACTGTGTGCCGAGCACAGTTCTAAGTGCTGGGGTAGATACAGGGTAATCAGGTTGTCCCACGTGGGGCTCACAGTCTCAATCTCCATTTTACAGATGAGGTAACTGAGGCACTGAGAAATTAAGTGGCTTGCCCAGAGTAACACAGCTGACAAGTGGTGGAGCCGGGATTAGAACCCACGATCTCTGACTCCTAAGCCCATGCTCTTTCCATGAGATCAGAGAAGCAACATGGCCTAGTGGAAAGAGCAAAGGCTTGGAAATCAGAGGCCCTGGTTCTAATCCCAGCTTCTCCACTTGCCTGCTGTGTGACCTTAGGCAAGTCACTTCACTTTTCTGTGCATCAGTTTCCTCATCTGTAAAATAGGGATTCAATACCCTTTTTCCCTCCTAGTTAGACCGTGACTGCATTCAAGCTGATAAACTTGAATCTACCACCCCCTCTTCTAATGGTGCTTGACATATATTAAGCACTTAACAAATGTTATAATAATCATTCTCTTATATTTGCTCCAGTGCTTAGGAACATATGGGATTATTTAATATTAAGTACTTTTTAATTATTATTATTAAATTCATATGACAGTTATACATCTAGGATGACTAAGGAGCTATTAATCATCAGATATGTCCAAAATGGAAACAGAAATGTTTACACATTAGCGTTTTCTTCCCCATAGCCACCTATCCTTTAATGGCTTCATGTAGCAACATGACTGGAAAGAAAATTACAGATGACTTATTCAAAGACAAAACGATTATAATTTCTCTTCTCATTAGAGAAAGTACTGATCAACTGCTTTGTGGATATGGACAAAAAGGCACTCCCTCTAAATTTCTTCCTTCTTTTCCTGAGGCAGCCAGAGCTTAGGCCACGCAGCTCTTTCCTCAGGGAGAAAGCTATTCTTTGGTTATGCATGTATTTTGCAATACTGCTGCATCTTACCTTAAAACTGGGAAACAGTTGCAGCAAGCAAGCTGTATGGTGCACTGCAATCAATATACGGGCAAGAAAGGATTGTCCGAGACCATACAATTAGGTAGACATTGTGTGTCCTACCTTTGCTTTCTCAGATGCACGTGTATCCAAAGGTGAATTTTACCATTAGAAGTGCTGTCTTTGAGCATGAAGGACCAACCTAAAAATCAAATAAAGCCCAAATAAAGTGTAATCATGAACCACTCCATTTGCTTGTTATTGCTTGTACAGCTTCAAGGCTGTCCATCACCTCGCACCCTCCTGCCTCACCTCCCTTCTCTCCTTCTACAGCCTAGCCCGCACACTCCACTCCTCTGCCACTAACCTCTTCACTGTGCCTCGTTCTCACCTATCCCACCTTCGACTCCTGGCCCACATCCTTCCCCTGGCCTGGAATGCCCTCCCTCCACACATCCGCCAAACTGGCTCTTTTCCTCCCTTCAAAGCCCTACAGACAGCTCACCTCCTCCAGGAGGCTTTCCCAGACTGAGCCTTCCCCTTTGCTCTACTCCTCCTCTCCTCCCCATCGCCCCTACTTCCTCCCTCTGCCCAACCCCCTCCCCCTCCCCACAGCACTCGTGTATTTCTACATATTTATTACTCTATTTTATTAATGAGGCATATATAGCTATAATTCTATTGATCTATTCTGATGGTATTGACACTTGTTTACTTGTTTTGTTATCTGTCCCCCCCTTCTAGACTGTGAGCCCGTTGGGTAGGGACTGTCTCTATCTGTTGCCGAATTGTACTTTCCAAGTGCTTAGTACAGTACTCTGCACACAGTAAGCTCTCAATAAATACAACTGAATGAATATTATTATTATTATTATAGAGATGACCTGGGCTCTAATCCTGGCTCCACTACTTCCCTGCTGAGTGCCCTTGGGCAAGTCACCTAACTTCTCTATGCCTTAGTTTCCTATTCTGTAAAAATGGGGATTCAATACCTGCTCTAACTCCTATTTAGACTATGAGCTCTATATGGGACAAGGACTGTGGCCAACCTGATTATCTTGTATCTATCCCAGAGTTTATTACTGTGCCTGGTGTATAGTAAATAATTAAATACCACAATAACTAGTGTAAGTTACTCAGAAAAAAACTAAACAATTTTGACTTGGTCTTATCATAAATTAAAGAATCGTGTAAAATAGTAGCTCCCATGACATTTTACCTCAGGTAAGCAATAGATAGGACACTGATTCATCTGTATCACTGAAGACAAACTGGATGAAATCAAGCCTGAAGAACTGTTTGGGAATGTGCTCTGTCATGTTCTTTTCAGATTAATTATCTGACCCCAAAAATCATCTGAACTGATGAAATAAAGACCTTGATCAGTACCGGTTAGATTTGCATGTGTTGGCTTTGATCATTTATTCAATGACTAATTAGTTCAGCCAAATCTTATAGACTTTGTCTTCTTAGCTGGTATCTCATTAGACTGATGATACAAAATAAGACCCCATACTGTATTTGTCAGACATCCTACAGTGTAACTGAGACTCAGAAAAATGGTTTGATAAACACTTTCACTTTAGCTCTCTTAAAACACTCAAATTTTCCCAAAAAAGCCCCAAACCCATTTAAGATCATTAGCAATTCTTTAGCTTCGAAAATACCACAAGGGAATGGGATAACCCTTGCTAGCGTTATAGCTCAATATTCATTCATTCATTCATTCAACCGTATTTATTGAGCACTTACTGTGTGCAGTGCACTGTACTAAGCTCTTGGGAAGTACAATATGGAATAAGGAGCAGGCTTGATTCTACTACTTCATGTTACAGTGAATACTACTGGAGTTGGCTGCTGTTCAAATGATATAGAAAAACACAAACATAAAATGGCTCCAAGTGGGCAGAGCAATCCAAGTACTAATACAAGCAGTAAACCAGGAGTCAGGTGACCTAAATTCTAAAGCTTGACTTTGGCAATGGCCTTGGTTAAGTTGTTTGTTTCCTTCTTTATTATTCCTCCTTTAGTCATTGGGTGGACACGAAAATATTTGCTGAACCTAGAGGGTTGATAAAGTGCACATTGTACCAAGATAAGTGAATCAAATGTGCTAAATTAAATAATGTTTAATTCACGTATTTGAGCTAAACCTTCTCAGTTGAAATGCACATTTTTGTCTATTCCAAAATCAGAGGTTAGACACATTTCTCTAAAACACTGATTTCAAACATTAAGGCCAGCAAAATTAAGTGTATTATCCTGAAGTTCATAGAAAAAAATATAGCCTCACATAAAACATGGCATGTCCTCACCTGAAACTATGTGTGTACCTATTGCCACACATTCAATCAAGGACATGGACAACACAGGCTAGCAAAAATCACTTCCTGTTGAAGTGATCTGTACTTGTATTTCTGCTTTGGCAGGCTGCCTTATCAGGTAGGCAAGCTTACCCCATCTCCTCCTATGCCACCTTTCCAGAGTGGCTTTCTTACCCATCTCGTCAGCAGCCCAAACTCGCTACACACAGCCCTATGCACCCACCTTGCTTCCTCCCCACCTAATCATGAAAGATCCTTTTTTTTTTTTTTTTTTTTTGGAAAAACAATTTTAAGTGGTTGGCCGCTACCACTCCAGCCACCATTCCCTTCTCCAGTCTGTTTCCTCCTCCCTGGGTCAAAGTCACAAATGTAAACACCACCAGCATTAGTGGGTCTCCCACCCCATTTCTGCTGCCGGTAAGACTCTTGAGGAAGATATTTGATAAGGAATGATAAAACTGGAGAAAGTATAGAAAAGGGCAATTCATATGATAATGGAAATGGAGAAGCTTCCTTATAAGGACAGACTGAAGAGGATGAAATATTTTAGATAAATATGGAGAGTCAAGATTTACATTTACAAAACCAGGAAAGTTTTGGACATCATCATCATCATCAATCGTATTTATTGAGCGCTTACTGCGTGCAGAGCACTGTACTAAGCGCTTGAACAGGGACCAAACCAACCATAATAGGACATAGGGGTATCCACTGAAGGTTGACAGTAGTAGGTTCGAAGCAAACACAAAGGAATAATTTTTCATTTAAGTTCAATCTGGAACTTGTTCTACAGCAGAAATTATAAGGAGGCTTAAAAATCAATCAAATGAATCAAGATGACATGGATGAATTAATGGATTGGCAACGAGAGTAGCCTTTTAAAGAGAACGTTACGAAGTTAGGGACAAAGATTATGGATTTTTAGATGGTAGATAAGAGGGCCGGTTAGCATACTGTTGCTCCAATAAATCAATCAATCAACCAATATTGAGCTCCTCCTGTCTGTGGAGTAGTAGTAGCAGTAGTAGTAACAATATTTATTAGGCACTTGTTGTGTGCTGTGCTCTGCACACGTGAGTACAACAGAAAGAGTACGCAAGATCCCTGCTCTCAAGGATATTAAAATCAACCTAAGAGGTGAGACTGGCCCCAAAACTGAAATAGATTAGAAACCATAGGTTAGAAACCAATGTTCTAACCCAGTAGCAGCTTTCTTATTAAAGCAGATGATTTAGTCTGCCTTAGAAACCATACCCCCTCACCTAAAGATTTCAACTAGCAGAGTCTCATCAC
This sequence comes from Tachyglossus aculeatus, assembly GCF_015852505.1. Classification (NCBI taxonomy): domain Eukaryota; kingdom Metazoa; phylum Chordata; class Mammalia; order Monotremata; family Tachyglossidae; genus Tachyglossus; species Tachyglossus aculeatus. Next base: position 33,528,727 of record NC_052101.1, read on the forward strand.
CACTTACCTATCCCTACACACACACACAAACACAAAATGAGCATGGGATGGAAGCTGAGGCAACAAAGTAAACGCAGCCAGGGGTAAGACGAAAGACTGTTCATACTGATTCTTCCACGATCACTCCCTCAAAATTCAGGCATTTGGGGTTGAAAAGCCCATTCAAGGGTCCCAGGAAAGGGACATATTCTGGTGGGACAATAGGAGCTGCTAAAACAGTTTCTCTTCTCTCATGCTCCTGCCCCAGCAGTTTGTCTGCTTCTGCCTGGAATCCTCAGAGTTTTCACTTCATCCAGGTAGTCCAAAACAATTCAACAGCAATTAAACACAGAGTTCTCAACAGAAAGCAATCATTTTGTCGCTGTCCTGAAACGCCCTCTCTCTCTTCATATCAATCAATCATATTTATTGAGTGCTTACTGTGTGCAAAGCACTGTACTAAGCGCTTGGGAAGTACAAGTTGGCAACATACTTGCCAACATACATACTTCATAGCCAACAATCACTCTCCCCACCTTCAAAATCTTATTGAAAGTTCATCTCCAAGCAGCCTTCCCTGACTATATCCTCATTTCCCTCCTCCCAATACATTCTGCATTACCCTTATATTTGTATTTAGGTCTTTTATTCACCCCTCCCTTGGCCCCACAGCATTTATGTACATAGCCATAATTTATTTACTTATTTTAATGTCTGTCTCCCACACTAAACTGTAAGCTCATTGTGGGCAGGGAGTGTGTCTACCAACTCTGCTATATTGTACTTGTCCAAGAGTCTAGTAAAGTGCTCTGTACACAGCAAGTGCTTAATAAATATGATTGATTGATAAGCAAATAATAATAATAATAATAATAATAATAATACATAGTAATTCAGGCCTTCCAAGATCTACTGATTGATAGGTGTTCAAAAAGGTGTTGGAAGAGACATCTAATCTTTATCAACTGCGGAGTGAAGTTCCCCTTTGCTTTTATGGTAGAGCTGTCACTGCATGCAAAATCTGCACACAGTAAGCGCTCAATAAATACGACAATGAATGAAGCAGACTGGAACTCTGAAAGAGTGAAACTGCATTCATTCATTAAGGCCTAGACCATGAAAACATGATTGGATCAGTAAAATGACAAAGGTCATTGCAACTTTTATTCCCCTCAAATATTTGTTGCTGAAGCATAGCAGGTAATCCTTAGACTGAAGATGATCTAAATACACCACATTGCTTCTAAATTCATCAGAAGTCTCAAAGTAGAGAGGAAAGGGGAGAGTATATGCCTGAAACAAGAAGATACCAAATCATAACTACGTTAAAAGACAATTCTTTTGGAAGAAAATTATGGATTTTTGGGTTGTGGACAAAAAAGTCCAGGGCCAGATTTAACCAGGACAAACTGATAATGAAATACACAAGGATGCAATCTAGGGCCTACTGTCTCCATTAGCATGCACATTATTTAACTCTGTGAAGGAGGAAAACCAACCAAAAAAGAGAATCCTCAGTAATAGCAAAGGGTTTCCAGAGTTTCCATTTGCCAGAACTGTCATTGCACTCCTAGAAATTAAGGCTCCTCCCTCTAGCTTATGATGTAGTGTTAGTTTAATCAAAACTGATACTATGGATCCTTTTCCGTACACTTCTTCCAGGCCAAATTGTGTCAGCGAAGCCAAGGCCAGATGTGCTCAGAGCAGAATGTTCTACAGCATTAGCACACATGGGGTATGTGCTGCAATTAAGCAATTGTAGTCATTATTTCAATATACCATAAATGCCCCAAGGGCTATAAAAAGCCAGAGCCGCTTGTGGAGGCCAAGCACAAACATGGTGATGGCAGCAGACGGGTTTCCGTGTAATAGCTAAACTGTTTGTTTATTAGTCTGTAATTTGTTTATTTTTCTTTTCCCAACGAAAATTCAAAAGGGGATGTCAGATGAGAAATTCAATCAAAACCGAGTCTCTAAAGAGATTTATCCTGGGGCCCTGCCTGGGTTTATTTCAAGATGACAGCTGGCACCTGTGGCCTACAGTGAACCACTTTCTGACACTGACGGAATGGGACAGGTGGCAAGGCTGGCAGAAAATGCCACATGTGATTGATAAAGCGAGTTAAGTGTCGCAGGCTTATAGAATGTCATTAACATTCAGCACATCCCCTGTGCATGAGACCAGCAGTCTCCAACTCTGTGTACATAATACAGGCCACAGTGGGAAAGAAAGTTGAGGGCAACAGGGTAAAGGCAGTTCAAAGAATTTAACTAACCCTAAAGAAAAGAAGCACTATCTAGTGGATAGAGCAACGGCCTAGGAGTCAGAAGGGTCAGGGCTCTAATGCCAGCTCCTCCGCTTGTCTGCTGTGTGACCTTGGGCAAGTCACTGAACTTCTCTGTTCTTCAGGGATCGCCTCTGTAAAATGGAGATTTAGACTGTGAATCCCATGTTGGGACATGGACTATGTCCAATCTGATGACCGCAGCTACCCCAGCACTTAGTGCAGTGCCTGGCAGATTGCTAGACTGTGAGCTCATTCTTGGGTAAAGATTGTTTCTATTTGTTGCCAAACTGTACTTTCCAAGCGCTTAGTACAGTGCTGTGCACACAATAAATGCTCAGTAAATATGACTGAATGAATGAACAGTGCTTAAATACAAAATTTAAAAAAAAAAAAACCCACCCAACCTTAGTTTCTAAGATAAAACGCAAGAGTCCCTAAAGAATGGAAAATTATATACGAAGACACTGTTTAATATGTAGAAGTTACAGCAACCTTAAAGCACAAATTTTACAATTTTCTGGTTGCAAATGTGATAACAGAACTATTCCACTTTTAGCTACATAAAGTTGATTGCTTTTGAAGATGACAGCATTGACAAGTAGATCCTGTTTTTGTGGGCTGATGTGACTGAAAATGCCAATGCACAAGCAGAGTGGCTTAGTAGAAAAAGCATGGACTTGGGAGTCATGGGTTCTAATCCCGACTCCGCCACTTGTCAACTGTGTGACTTTGGGCAAGTCACTTAACATCCCTGTGCCTAGGGATTAAGACTCTGAGCCCTATGTGGGACAACCAGATTATTTTGTATGTACCCCAGCGCTTAGAAGAGTGCTTGGCATATAGTAAGCACTTAATAAATACCATTATTATTATCATTATTATTATTGTTGTTGTTAAATGGCACTCTACTCCCCACAATTTATATTTTCAAGGAGAATTTCTTGCAGCATTGAGGCTTAGCCTATGAGGGAATTAATCCCAATCCTTGCTAAATTTCCAATAAGGTAATCAAGGAGAGTACTTCCTATTCTGTTTGCCGTTCATTAGACTAAGCTATATCAATCAATCAATCAATCGTATTTATTGAGCGCTTACTGTGTGCAGAGCACTATACTAAGCGCTTGGGAAGTACAAATTGGCAACATATAGAGACGGTCCCTACCCAACAGTGGGCTCACAGTCTAGAAGTGGGAGACCGAGAACAAAACAAATTAACAAAATAAAATAAATAGAATAGATATGTACAAGTAAAATAAATAGAGTAATAAATACGTACAAACATATATACATATATACAGGTGCTGTAGGGAAGGGAAGGAGGTAAGGCGGGGGGGATGGAGAGGGGGAGCTATATGCTGCAGTGGTGTCCTAATAGTCTACTGCTCTGTTATATTGTTTGCGACTCTCTCTCATTAAGTCCTCAAAACCATTTATTCTGCTCTCCCTACCTGGACATGTCTCATTTTATTTCATCAAACAGCAGGGGCTTAGTTATTCTCCAGATTTCCCACTCAGTGAAATGTTGTTGGTAATCTATTCTGGCCATTTGACTGGAGCACTCAATCAGTAATATTTATTGGGCACCTACTGTGTGCAGAGCACTGTAGTAGGGAGATAACAACATTAACTAATAGTAATAATGATAGTACTTGTTAAGCACTTACTATGTATCAAGCATTGCTCTAGGCACTGGAGTAGAAACACGCTAATCAGTTTGGACACAGTCCCTGTCCCACATGGGGCTCACAGTCTTGATCTCCATTTTACAGATGAGATAACTGAGGTGCAGAGAAGTGAAGTGATTTGCCCAAGGTCACACAGTGGACAAGTGGTGGAGCAGGATTAGAACCCAGGTCCTTCTAACTCCCAGGCCCATGCTCTATACACTAGATTGCATTGACTGAGCACTCATTTGGTGTGAACTTTTCTAGGCATTTGGGAAGTAAAGAATAACTGGCATTCCCTGCCACTATAACGAGAGATAAACAAAAGACCACAAGATGCACAATCCCCGCCCTCAAGGATTTTATAATTTAATGAGTGTGGTAGCTTGTCTAATTAAAAGAGCATGGGCAGGGACTGTGCCCATACCAACTGCAGTGATCTGAACAAAGTTAAGCACTCAGATAAGACTGAGTGATTCCACCTTCCTGCTCTATGACCACTTCTGTGCCTCAGTTTCTTCATCAATCTACCTCACTGTTTAGTGCATTGTTTGGTACATAAAAAGTACTTCAGTCCATTATTATTGGGTTCCTCTTTACTTGTAGATTTTTGCAGGAATGCTATAATTTATCCAGGTGATTTGCCACTTTCAAGGCACTGACTTGCACAAAAGTTGCAACTACAGTCAATGTAGAAAATGTGAAGACATTTTCATTTTTTACTCTATGCTCCTTTTCAATAGTGGAAGACATATTGGAGAGATCAGTGCAGCATTCCTGCCATCTGCATAAAACTTCCCCTGTCTAAAACGAGGATGACTCAATATGTACTCTTCAGTGGAAGCTTGATAGCACTCCTTCCCAAGGTTAGCAAGATTTTAGTCCACATATTTACACACAGGCTATTGTGGGATAAACTGATGCCCTGATATAACACTCTTAATTGATAAAACTGTTGGCCTTGATGCCAGTAATTTTAGAGAGCTCTCACTTTGTGAACACGCTCTGGATTTGCAGGAAAGGTACATTTTACCTTGGCTCAAACACATCTATCCTTTTACATTGCTTCTTTCCCGATCTCCTCCTCATTTTTGAAGTGTTTTCACTTACTTAAATACAGAGATTAAAAATCCACTCCAACAGGTGCTTATTCTGTTTGGTATTAGAATAATGATAGATCTTTAGACTGGTGCACCAGTGGCTTTTGGAAAGTTACATGCCTACACATGAAAAGAAAAATCTAATTCAAAATGTTTTATAATAGTATATATTTAGATTGCTATTTGATCCTGTAATTATATTTACTGCATTTTTTACCACTGCTTTCAATATTTTGTTTTGATTAATGTTTGGATCTTGGGAATATGTTAATGCCCTATTGGAAACTGTACTTTGCTTAATGCTCCTCCACTTTTCATTCACGCATTCATTCAATCGTATTTACTGAGCATTTACTGTGGGCAGCACAGTAGGGAGAGTACAATATAACAACGAACAGACAGATTCCCTGCCCACAATTAGCTTACAGTCAAGAGGGAGATTACTGAATACTCCACTTGTAATGAATCAATTGAGTGCTAATCAGGGAGTCCCTGTATACAGTCAGGCCCCTAGTTCTAAATGATAGCAATATATGCAATCCAGACGTACACCATTCACTGACTGCTGATGAAGCCCAGGATTCATTCATTCATTCAATCGTATTTATTGAGCACTTACTGTGTTCAGAGCACTGTACTAAGCGCTTGGGAAGTACAAGTTCCAAAAGCACCCCCAATATTGTGCCCACTACTGCAGGGAAGTGCATTTCCTCACCACTCCTTCCTTTCTCAGTTCTAACAAGTCTAAGTCAGTAACTCCCAGAGCAGGTTCTTCACTCTGGCTGTAGCTCAGGACGGAATTAGTGCAAGAAAGCACAAGAATCGACTGGGCCGAGGTTTCAGACTGATTTAATTTATTATCCCTTCTCTCACACCCCAGTCCCCTCTCAGGATCGCACCTTGAGTTTCCAGTACTCTAGCTGTCTCAGCTGCCGGAGGGAGAGTCAAGCAGAGGCATATCCAGTCCATTCCTAGCTTGGGCAGTGTGACTGCTGAGTGGAAGGCAATCTATTACAAGTCAAAACTCACCTATGCTGGGCAGCAGCGGCACGGGGGAGAGTCGAGGGAGGGGTCTCAAGTTTACTGTGCGGAAGGCAGTGGTAAACCACTTCATCTTTTTACCAAGAAAACTCTATGGATACACTACCAGAATGACTGCAGATGGAGGTCGAGCATACTGTGAGCCCACTGTTGGGTAGGGACTGTCTCTACATGTTGCCAATTTGTACTTCCCAAGCGCTTAGTACAGTGCTCTGCACATAGTAAGCGCTCAATAAATATGATTGATGATGATACTGGAAGAGCTGCATCCATGGAGTCACTATGGGTCAGAAACGATTCACCAGCATAAAACAAGACCCACCCCAATCCCATTCTACTCTCGTCAGAAGAAACAGAAAACTTGTTCAGCCACTCCCCCTTTCCAGCTTCCCATTTATTAACTGCATTCAGGCTACCCTTCTCTCCCACCCCAATTCTGTGCTGCCTTTGGTGGGGTTAGGAGGAAGAGCATGGTGGCTTGGGAGGAAATCACTGTCCCTTCTTCTCCCAGGGTCGTTTTCAATCTGAATTAAGCTGGAAGTGCTCTGGGCAGAAGTGTTGCCTGGACTCTTTGGTGACAAAAACTACCTATATATACGACTGGACAGATGTGCGCGCAGTAATGAACTTGGAACCAATAGTGAGTGGCAAGTGGGGATGTGGTATGGTCAGACTGATTTGCTCCCCACCATTTTGAGCAGAGAGATGGGACCAGGACTCAGGTATCCAATGATGAGGATCCTGGCTGCAACAACAAAACATTTTCCTGCTTCCCTCCTTTTTGCAGCAGCTGCACACAGCTTGAACAGAGGCTGCCCAAGTTTCGATTTTACTAAAAAAAAAAAAAAATCCTCCCAAAAAGGGTTGGCAGGCAGGGTGGATGAGAATTATGGGAGACAGAGGTGAAGGAGGTCAAATCTGGATTACTCAGGGATTCAAAGAGTTACTAGGAATAGTGGAGGGGAAGGGACAAGGACAGAGACTGATATTCAGTATAACCGTTAATTACTGGTAAAGTTTGATCATCATGTCAGGGTTTGTTCTGGAAATGAACCTAACAAACTGCAGTTAAGTCAGTGGGAAAATGTACCTCATGATATCAAAGTTTACAACACACCCACATTTTCGAGGCACACACTAACATTCATTCATTCAATCGTATTTATTGAGCGTTTACTGTGTACTAAGTGCTTGGGAAGCAAAAGTCGGCAACATATAGAGACAGTCCCTACCCAACAACGGGCTCACAGTCTAGGAGGGGGAGACAGACAACAAAACAAAGCATGTAGACAGGTGTCAGAATTGTTAGAACAAACAGAATTAAAGCTATATGGGCTATTCCTATATTCTACTCCTGCAAAGTTCCTTCTCGAATACTGCATCAATTTCTTGGCTGATTTCCTTATCTCCAGCTTCTTCCCCTCCAGGCCTTACTGTATTCTGCTGCCTGAATCATTTTTCTATAACATAGTTCTGCCTATGTTTCCCCACTCAAAAAAGCCTCCAATGATTACCCATCCCTCTCCACCTCAAGCAGAAACTCAGCACCACCAGCTTTATCTTCACTCCTTTCCTATTACAACATAGCCCATACAGTTGGCTTCTCCAATACCAATTTACTCACTATGCTTCATTCTCACCTCTTTCATTATTGATCTCATGATCAAGCCCTACCTTGTGCCTGGAACTCACTCCCACACATCCTACCCAGCACACTGTTTCTCTCCCCATATTCCAAGCCCTCTTAAAATCACATCTCCTCCAAGAGGCCTCCCCTAATTAATTTCTCATCTGCCCAGCTTATGCCCAGCACATATGCATTTGTACATAATTTGTAAATTATGTACATATCTTTCAATTATATAATATACACTATATTAATGTCTGTCCCCCTCTAGAGTGTAAGCTCGCTGTGGGCAGGGGATGTGTCTGCCAACTCTGTTGTATTCCTCCAAGCATTTAGTATAGTGCTCTGCACATAGCGCTCAATAAATACCACTGATTCACTGATTTGAGTCTTGGCCTTCTAAGCACATAGACACTTACCTTACACTTTGCAATTCATATCATGTATGTACACATCTTTATACTCTATTGCTTCCCCCTACCTGAAATTTATTTTAGTATCTAGCTCCCCTACTAATTAGTAAGATCTTGTAGGGCAGGGATCAGATCTACTTGCTATGCCTGAAAAGAATAAATGCTCAATAAATATTGTTAATTGGCCAATACGCTACTTGAGTCTCTCTGCATGGATTCACAAAACTGCAACTGCAGACAAAGTTTTTGCAGCAAGGTAGCTATAGAATAAAAGAAAAGTCAGATAGCAACCAAATGACCTCAGCTTTACTTTCATAGACCTTGCAAAAGCTTTCGACCCCATTAGCAGACAAGGCTCTGTACCAGCTAAGTAAATGTGACCACACTGACAAATTCACCAAGATCAATAGGCCACTTCACAGATGTATAGTCCGTTGAGTCAGAGTTGAAACCGCTTTGTTGCACCCTTTCCTATTATTACTGGATAAAAACAGTGTTGTATGGTACATCCATGCCAGATGCACATATCCTCTGCTGTCAGGATTGAAGATGCAAGAAGTGGCCAAGAAGCTGGAGTCAGAATATGTTTCTGATCCAGGGGTAAAACTCTTCCAACTCAATAGGCTGATTTTATAGAAGCTGCTGTTGAGGAAAACTGAGCTTCAAAGGCTCACATACAAGACATTGACAGAGTCAGCACAATATTGTGAACAGAGACTAAACCTGAGGAAAATGGAGGTTGTATACCATTTTCACCCAGGAAATCTCACTCAACCAAAGACTATCCTCAGCAACAAAGAACTTCGTGTTGTTGGCAAAATCCACACCTACAATGTTTACTACTCAACAGTGCATAGATGGACAAAGAAATGAAAAGCAATCCAAAAAGGCAGACATGGTATCTGGGACTTGAACCAAGTTTGGCAGCAAGGCTGCGTCAAGATTCAGACCAAGTTAGTAACCTAAGTGTGCAGGAACTTGGTTTAGTAGATGGTACCTTCTACTGCTAGAGGATACAATGAAGTGTGGTAGTTGATAAGACAGATTTGGGATACACCCTGGTCTAGTGGAAAGAGCACTTGCCTGGGGATCTGAGGACCTGGGTTCTAAACCCATCTCTAATACCAATGCGGCCCTCCAGAGAAAGCCCAATTAGTCCCTTCAGTGGTAAAGGCCTCGAGATAACGTTCCTGAAGGTGAGAAAATGTGGCATTTTTTAGCAGTTGAAAACATAATTCATCAAAATAACCATTACCTCTCAAATAACTTCACTGTAGACATCCTTCTTTGAATCAGATCTACCTGGATAAAAAAAGTCTACTTGGCATATCCAAGGACTAGTCATTATTCTGAGATGATTCATTAGTATCACTGAATTTCAAAGCCTATAGCCTTAAACCATAAGAAAGGAGAATTTTGCATTTGATTCTGACAAAGTTGCTTCTCTGCTGGCCAGACTGCAAATACCACTTCAATTAAAGGTTACAGATGAATGTACAGCTGTGTAAATATTGAAAACCACCAATAACCTATATAAAAGATAACAATGTTTGGGCGACAAGGATGTTAATCCCCAAATATCTAAAAAATGCTGGAAAGGGTTCACATCTGGGTCCCGAAGGAGTAAGAAAAAAGCAAATGGCAATAGGCGCATCAAAGAATTCAAACATGCCCCTGAGATAGAAAGCCAAGGTCAAAAATCAAAACCCTAATGTACTGGTAAGGATTCGGACTTAACAACTCCATCACTTCATATAAACTCCCTATTTAGGAAAGAAAAGGAAGAGGGATAAGTTAAGAAGGCAGCAATTTTCCATTTCCTAGAATTGTAATTTTCAAAAACATATTTTACAACCTCAGTTTCTTTACCAACAGTAAAACATTTCTAGCCTGAAATGCTCTCAACATGGGAAAATGACTAAAAGCAGCTCCAAGGTAATAGAAAATCTGTTTGTGCTCCAGGTTTAAGTGGAAAGCAACAGTCCCAGATAATCATTTGTCCAAAACCTAGTACAATATGGTACAACTGAACTTTTGTCCCTTACCTTTTTCAAAAAGGTCTTACAGCAGAACAACCTCAGACCAGACAGAAGGCAATGATGACAATATGACAGAGAAAATTCTCATATAGCAAGTGCCTAGTCATGATCTAACAAAAATCTCTATTTCATAGGAATCCACTAAAACTACCCAAATATTTCCAAGTAATACATCTGAATGATAGCTTTTCCCAGAGCTTTACTTTATTCTTATTCAATTATTAGACATTCAATTATCCAGAACAGTCTTTATTTTTAAAATCCATAAACAATTTCTGTTACTAAACAGTGAAGAAACGTTACTTTGGTTTTTTTAATCCCATGCTATGCGCCTAGTGTGGTGTTTTTCACACTTGGTAAGAGGAAGCACCCTATGTGTATACTGCACATCTGCTGCTTGGAAGCATGTCTAAAAATGCTGCTTAATTAAATTTAATGAATCCTGTTAAATTACTTCCAGAATTCTAGGAATATCCCAATTTGCCAATGATGGAGCTCACTGGATGAGATACTGCTCAGAATTCTAATTCTTGCTCTACAAGTGATAGAACATTTTACTGCTGTCATTACAAGTTGCAAACCTTCTGCTGCAATTCTGAATGTTGATTTGTAAATGCTATGGAATCTCAAACCAAATTTAATATCATATGCAATTCAGGTGCATTTGGGGGAATCTCAATTTCTCACAAAAATGAGACCTAATTCTATGCCAACTGATCATCTTATCACTTTATGAAAAATCATTTAATAATTGGAAAATAAAGGGAAACATCCTCATGTTTGCCTTCCCCAAGATGGGATTGTACAGTATAAAAATAATACCTGATATCCTACTTCTTTGTCAAAGAGAAATTTTTCCTCACCTATTTCCTTTCTTGCTATCTGCCTGGTGAAACAAGGGTTGTTTGTCTGAAATGAAACTCCTCTAAAGTCACTGGCAATTAATCTCCTGGAAGAGTAATCTGTATCCCCCTTTCCTCGAGCAGTGGCAAAATTGGGACCACGAGTTTCCAGGGTTTTGGAGGGGGCAGGAGGTGTGGGTGATTTAAAATATGTGTTTGGTATTTTCCTTACTAAAATTTAAGTTGGAAAAATTTCTTCAGACAACCCCAAGGAATACATTATTTCATGATCTTGCATTGGCCCTGGCTCTTTGTATATATATATATAGTGTGCTTAATTAACAACGTGATCATTTTTACCAAAATTCAACAGGAATAAGAATTTTTCCACTTCATTCCTGTCTCTCCACCTGACATCACTGCTCTACAGGTTACTTCTCCCTGGTCTCTGAATTGTCACAGTCCCAATTAATTACTGCTTTCTTTCTCTGTGGTAAGCAGTCTGTGTTACTTGAATCTGAGCTAATTAAAATAGTCTCTAACACTATTTACCCACTGCATGAATGGATCTCTAAATATTAAAGTATCAGTTCTTAGGCCACCTGACATTTCTCAAAATTGCAATGCTATATTGTTAATTAGTACAAGTATTAGCCTGTACTACAGCCATGGGGCTTTCATTTTTCCCTAAATTTTCTAGTCTTTTCTGACATCTCACAAACTGTTTATGTACAGAGCATTCTCAGAATTATCATCAGGGTAGAGCGTGCCATCACTTTCACAAAATGGTGGGCCCCAAAACTCTTGAAACTAATTAAAATTGAACTTTACTTTCAAGGCTTATATTTGTAAGTTTAAAACAGAACTACTGAAGTACTAGTTTTGGGGAGCCACTTTGTCATGAGAAAAGCAATAAGTATGTTTTTCCAGAGGAAAAACCATGATGGTCAAATATGGGCACTCCTTTGGAATCCTGGATTTTTATGGATTCAAATGGACTATGATGCATTAAAATGGTAGTATTAAGTGTGATCTAATACACACAAGGCATTACCTATCTTTGACATTCTCCTTCTGTAGGACGAGAACAAAAAGCAGCTTTTAACTCAACAATTAGGTCCCTGAAACCAGGTTTTTGCATTTTCATGAAGAACATGCATATCTCTTTCTTAAGACATCCAAATGTGTGTACAGCAGGTCATAAAGTAGGTAGAGAAAAAGCACAAGCCAGAGATTTCTTTTACTTAATAAAATACTCCCCTAGAATTAAAAAAAATCTTTGTCAATACATTTTTAACTGTTTTTCCTTTTCTCCTATTTCTGAGTTGCCAATTAGTTATATTCACTTTAACCTAGGAGAAAAAGAAACCTCATTGTTAGACAAGGTTAAAGTCACTGAGTCTTTCTGAAACGACAAACGTATAATAAACTTGTTAGTTCTAAACTCCTGTGTAATTTTTCTAAGTACCATTTCTTCACAATTCCAACAAGAATTATTTCACCTTTCCAATTTCCAACTGCCCAAAACTGATAATGTCACCAATGAACACTCTGGACTCTTCTGCAGCTTTTCTCCTAAACACCTCCTGCAATGTCTCTGATTTTATTGCTATTATTACTATGTAGTAATAGTAGTAGTAGTAGTAGTAGTAGTAGTAGCAGCAGTAGTAGTAGTAGTAATAATAATGAATAGCATTTTAAGCACTTACTATGTGCTAAGCACTATTCTAAACACTGGAGTAGACACAAGGTTATCAGGTTGGTTACAGTCACTGTCCCATATGGCACTCACAGCTTTGGTAGCAGGGAGTAGGATTAATCCCTATTTTACAGATAAGAAAACTGAGGCATAGAGAAGTTAATGTCACACAGCAGACAGGTAAAGTTAGGATTCAAACCCAGGTCCTCTTAATCCCAGGCCCATGCTCTTTCCACTAAGCTGAACTTCTCTGAGGAATGATAAAGGAATGATTAGAATATTTGCAAAAAAATCTGGGATCACTCTGGATACCAAACATCTCAAGAACTGCTTTGAATCTAAGTTGTTACCTTTAACAATAATAATAATAATAATGGTATTTGTTAAGTGCTTACCATATGTCAACCACTGTTCTAAGCGCTGGGATACATACAAGGTAATCAGGTTGTCCCACGTGGGGCTCACAGTGTTAATCCTCATTTTACAGACGAGGTAACAGACACACAGAAGTTAAGTGGCTTACTAAGGGTCAAACAGCAGAAAAGTGGCAGACGCGGAATTAGAACCCATGTCCTCTGAATCCCAAGCCTGAGCTCTTTCCACTAAGGAGAAACCTGGGGGAGATTTACAAAGATTCTACTTCTGTTTTACAGGCCAAGGTAAATCCAGAGCCATCAAGATTGAAATTATATATATTCATTATACTGTTTGCCGAACTCTGTACTAACCACTTGGGAGAGTACAATACAAAAGAGTTGTTAGACAAGTTTTCTACTTATGAGCTTGCAGTCTAGACAGGAGTAAAATATACAAAGAAGGTAGTACCCCACATTCTTTATGACTATTACATCAGGGCCTACAACAGACACCACATTTGAATTAAAGGGTCCCAGTGTGCAACACTTACGACTTGCACGGAAAGACAAGATCTCAAACATTGATATCATTTTGGAATAGTATCAAACTACCAGTATCAAAACAAAGTTCAACATACCACAGCTTTGCTGGACTGGTTACAACAAATAACTGGACAATAGCACGGTAATTTGAGGCACAATAATTTAGTGGAAATAGCACAAATATGGGAGTCAGAAGATTGAGTTCTTGTCCCAACTCTGGACGTGTCCTGCTGTGTAATCTTGGGCAAGTCATTTAACCTTCTTGGGCCTCATTCAGTTTCTCCATATGAGAAAAGAGGCTAAAAACATCTGCCTCATCTCATAGGAATTTTGGGAGGTTAAAATGAAATAATTGATGAGAAAATAATTTGGGAAAAACAAAAGCACTAAACAAATTAAAGGTATTAGTCTTCCTATATATGTAGGTGTTATAAATGCTCTTCTGTGAATTGAAATAGGGTAGCAAAGGTGGAAGAAAGAAGACATACTTTGAAGCTCCAATGAAGCAAAACCACAAATAAGGAGGCAATGTAGTAAATAAAAGAAAGACAGCAGCAGAAGACAGTTTACCCTGGCATTCGGGAATAAAGGCTTTGGTAGAAAGGGAGAAACAAAACCTAGGCCAGACACAGAGGGGAACAAAGACACTAATGTAGCAAAGGGGCAATCTTTATGCGCAGAAGACAAGGGGACTGTCAGTCACATATCGGCCTTACCAGACTTTTTCCGTCTTTTTTTTCTTACCCAAGAGACTGGATTTCAGGTTTGTAAAGTTGTCAGAAGTTGAAGAAAGCATAGGCGTGCCTCAATACACAGAGGAGTGATAATCTCAATTCCTCATGGTCATTGCTCACCAATGGAAAACCCAGAAGAGCTAAGAGCATAGGGAAGTTACCAGGCTTACTGCTTGCAACTGGGCTCCTGAGAAAACATGAGACAAAATCTAGGGGGTCAAAAGGGAATAACTGAATAGTCAGATCATTCCTGGGTTGGGGTTATGTGGAAGATTTACTTTTGTCATTATGTGCAAGAGTTAGGATATTATAAGCAATGTAGCTGTTATGGAATGCACAGAATCGTGGTAACATTTGAAATCAATCATTTACTATCCACAGCAGGGCTCCCTTTGGTCATGCTGTAAGATGATGTGATGCACTTCATGCTTTTGTGCAAGAATAATTTTAATCTTAAATTTTTTTATCACACTAGTCATGGTGGTGTCTCAATCACAGCCCTGGTGGCTGCCTGGGAGAGCTTTCTTGGAGAAGCCATTTATGTAGCTACAGGAATCAAAATCAAAATAATGGCTCCAAGCCATATATAGTTTCTTTCAAGAAATAAATAAAATAAAACACACATACATAAAACAAATAAAAAAATACACGTGGGTAATTTTTGCATCAATTACCTTTAACAGTCATTAGATTGACTTTTCTTGAAAGAAACCTACTCCGAGAAGCATTTTGGGCATGGAAAGAAACATATTCTTCTAAGGTATAATTAATGGGCATGCCACAGGAGGAACAAAAATATGTTCTGCTAGTAACATTCCTAAAAATATAGATTTGATTTGAAACAATGCCTTTTCAATTCAATTTCACAGTAAAGTTCCAGGGTTGATATACAGGACTGGGAGGCAGTAAGGAATAGAAAACATATCCTTTCGCTTTTGAATGTCTCAAACTGGAATGACAGAGTTTTCACCTATCTTCATTAAAAATAGATAATATTTTATATTCATAATGGATCTTTTGCCATATGAGCTACAGGCAACTCTCATATTCTTATATTGCTGCTTCTAAAGGCATTTCCTTGCAATTTTAAATGTTGCTATGTTCAAAGGAAGCTGCCCAGAGCTTTAGTGCGTACCAATGTCACCAGCTATTCTGATATCAATGGAGGAAATTATGATATGCAAAAGACTTTGACTGGGTCAGATTAGATATGCAATACCAGTTGCTGTTTCTACCTCTTTAGGTGCATTAATAATAACCTTGATCCTTTTAAGGGATGCTCTGCTCTTCTATTTTCAATTCATGGAACTTTGCTACATTTAAATAAAAAATTATGAAGTTTAGTCCCTAATTTCTGATGAAAAATTGAGTAACTTTGTTGAACATTCACTAAGTCCAGGAAATGAAACTAAAAACTTGCTGTACAACAGGAATGTCAGGTGCAGGTCAGCCCTCCTGCTGAACATACTACTTTCATTAAAATTATATCAGCATTTTGCATTTGCAGTACTTCACAATGTTTCACCATGTTATTACTCCCTGAGACACCACTTTACACTCTGCTTTCTTGGCCATTTGCTCTCTCTCTGTTGTATAATTGCAAAAAGAAATCTCTAAATTGGTTGGTATCCCACAGGGAATTTACTTAGATGACATTCAAACCTGTTTTTAAATGTTTTGTGCCACTGAATGAAATAAGCTAGTCATTACACCTCAAATTTGACAGCTTTTTCTCAGCATGAAAAATACAAATTAGGTGAAAAATGTTTTATTTGAATTAAACTTGCGTGTGCTATCAAGACATCTGACAGTTGAAAAGATGACAGCATTTTGCTGTGTATACATTATTATCATTCTGTTATTTTAAGACAAGCTAATGGCAGATGACTGAGCTCAAACTCCTAAAACTCAAATAGGTCATCCTTTAAAAAAACCTTCAATCAAGATATGTGGCTCCATTAGTTCAAGCAAAATCAAAGTTTAGAAAAAGGACTTTTGACTGAAGTTTGAAATGCTCAGGCAGCACTTAATTTGGGAGAGCAACAAATACAATATCAAATGTCTAACTGTAACGGTCAAAAATTCCCAATCCGATAAAGGATTAAAATCAACCTACCTAGAATCTCAACTCTTGAAAACCCTAGGCCACTAAAGGGCACATACAGTCCTCTAAAGTCTCTCAAGCACAGAAAGCTAAACCGATTGAAAGATGTAGATCTCCTGTCAGAGTCACCACCCAACAGGAAAATGTATTAGTTCTATCTGAAGTAGCCTTTTCCAGTCCAATAGATAGGGCTCCTTCATGGAGTAGGTTGGATGGACATGGCACCATCTACAGTACTGATGACTTTTGCTGGATGCTTGGACTTTTTATGAAGTAACATCAGTTGTTCTGTATCCATGCTTGAGTGTTCAAAATTGAACTTCTCTTCATGTGTTAGTGGTTCCAACAGGAATTACAAATTCCCCATGAGTTTATCTTAAAGAAAAACTCATCCTGACATCAGGTGACACTTTTCAAACTTCAACCTACTCTTGAAGGCTAAAATTCAACATGAAGCAGTTTGGCCCAGGGAAAAGATCACAGGTCTGAGAATCAAAGACCTGGGTTCTAATATCAGCTTTGTCAATTGCAAGATGTGTGACCTAGAGCAAGTCATTTAACTTCTCTATACTTCAGTTTCCTCATCTATAAAATGAGATTTCAAAACCTGCTCTACCTCCAACTGAGACTTTGAACCCCACACGGGGCGGGAACTGGGCCCAACCTGATTATTTTATATCTACCACAGTGCTTGTCACGAAGTGCTAAAAGAATACAAATTACTAGTAATACCAATAACAACTTAATTTTTTACAGTTCATAGAATTACCTTTTGGCCTAGTAGCCACTAGCATGGTAAATCATACAAAGAAAAATTGCAAAATCGGGCTTTATAACTGATATTGCTTTTATTTTATTTTAATTAACTTGAATGAAGAAAAGGGCAGATATAGACTATATGATTGTTGCGGGCAGGGAACATGTTTACCAACTCTGCTGTACTGTACTTTCCCAAGTGTTTAATACATTGCTCAGCACACAATAAGCACTCAAAAGATACTACTGATTGATAGATGGGAGGTTACACATGGGGAAGCCAGGAAAAGAACTCAGAAGTACATGGAAAAAGAGGGAAAAAAGCTGACAATTGACAAAACAGCAAACTTCTATTGATTCAAGTCAATCAAGAAGATTTTTCACTTATATTTCATTTTCTGCTTTATTTCAGATGTCACACCTATTAGTCACTTCTCCTTTGACTATTATTAACAGCTTTGGGGAAATGAATGCTCCAATAAAAAGTTTTCCATCCTTGATCTGCATCCTATTTCTTCCTCACTATATTTTGAGAGTTCGTATATAAAAAGTAACGTTTATTGATGCAAATTGCCCCTTCAGTTGGAAAGATAAGGTATCTTGAAAATGTAATATTCCTTCAGTTGAGCAAATTATGTCAGGTTGCACCACAACTTCAGCTCACTTCATAAAATATTTTTGTAATTACACAAATTCCTGAAATAATGACAAAGGGAGTCAAAACATTCAATAGCCACTGACAGTTCAACTTTAAGACAAATATAAAAAATATTTCCTTACATTGCTTTCTTCTTTCTTATCAGGCTACTGTGAACTCTTTATTCTACTAATTTAGATTTGTATTGCAAGCTGCCAAAATCATGACACATAGACAATAGAGGAAGAAAGTTCCTTTCCAGAGAATCAAATGGCCCCTGTTTGTTCAAGAACTATATTGTTGTTTACTTGCTCCTCTAACAGCATAAGGATCAAGCAATGAGTTAATATTACTTCAGAGTCAGTGTGCCGAGAACTGTACTAAACACTTTGGGAGAAAATTAATAGATGTGATCCCTGCTCTTAAGGAGCTTGCCATCTAGTGGGAGAGTCAAACATTAAAGTAAATTATAAATAGAAAGAAATAATTGAGAATAAAGGTATATCCCTAAGTCCTATGGAGGGCTGTGAGTACCTAAGTGCTTAGGTGGAGTAGAAATACTGAACTGCCATTTGGGGATATAAAGTGGAGAGATTAGAAATAAATCTAGAAGGCCTCCAGAGTATGTAATTTTCAAAAGGTTTTGAAGATGGGAAAAGCAGTGATCTGTCGATTGTGAAGTGTGAGTGAGCTTCAAGCAGGAGAGAGGGAATGAGCAGGTGGTGGGCAGTGGGAGAAAAGAGAATGGGGTATGATGAGTAAATTATCTCGAGATGAGTACGAGCAGGGGTGCTGTGGAACAAAAGCATGAATAAGTAAAGAGGATAGCACTATGTCTTAAAGCAAATAATCAGGAGTTTCTGTTTGATATACAGAGGGATGGGAATACATAGGCAGAACTATGTTATAGAAAAATAATCCAGACAACAGAGTTAAGTATGGATTAGAGAGGGTAAAGACTGGAGGTAAATCACTAGAGATAAATAGTAGTCAAGTTGAGAGATGGTATACGACAGGATAGTCTGGACCGGGCTTGCCCCTAAAGTGCCAGGCACGGGCACCGAAGCCAGGAAGCAGGAGGGGGCAGGGGGGCCCGGCCCTCTCCACCCACCTCATTCAGATGCACGTGGAAGAGGAGCATGCTTGATAGGTGTTTGGACAGGGACTAGTTCTATTTATTTATATTGATGCCTGTTTGCTTGTTTTGATGTCTGTCTCCCCCCTTCTAGGCGGTCAGCCCAATGTGGGTAGGGATTGTCTCTCTTTCCAAGCGTTTAGTACAGTGCTCCACACACAGTAAGTGCTCAATAAATATGACTGAATGAATGAATATAACAAGTGCCTGGATTAGTGTGAATGGCTATTTGGATGGAAGGAGTGAATTCCAATATCTTTTTTATTATTATTATGGTACTTTTTAAGCACTGTGTGTTACACACTGTTCTAAGTACTGAGGAGGGTACAAGTTAATTAGGCAGGACAAAGTCCCTGTCCTGCATGGGGCTCACTGTCTAACTAAGAGGGAGAACCTGTATTGAATCCTCATTTTTACAGGTAAGGGAACTGAGGGACAGAGAAGTTAAGTAACTTGCCCAAGTTCACACAACAGACAAGTGGCAGAGTCAGGATTAGAACCCCGGTCCTTTCGATGCCCACGCCCATGCTCTATCCACTAGGCAAAGCTACTTCTCAATCTGCTTTCTTCCAAAAGGTTAAAATTTTCAGATGTACAATTGTATCCAAACACAGGTTGCACTTACTATGAGAAAACAGCAAGTTGATCATGCTTCAGGTATATACAAATATTTTATGTCTCTACAGTATTATTTAATAAATTACCCCTTCCAAGACATTAAATCAAAATAGAAGATATTTTTGAGGCACCTACGCAAGAACTACTTGACTCTTTTTATAGGCGTGTAGAGGAGATACTACACCTTATCAGTGTGAACTATTTATTTTGTTTTCTGTAATACAATCATGTCTTTGAGGCTGTTCTATTAATACTCACAAGATTGAAAAAAAATAATCATCTGAAAAATACTATGATCCCTTTAACAAGGCTGGGAATTAAGGCTTGAAATGGTTAAAGGACTTGCCATTGGTCACACAGAAAGTCTTCATTAGAGTAGGAAGCAAAACTTACATCGCTTAGGTTCTGGATTAAACTACATTTTCTCAAACACCATGGTAACTTCCAATTGCCTGGATACTGTTGGCTGGTTTTTCAGCCACTGAGACCCACTACAATACCTTGTAGCCCACTGAAAAGGCTTTATATCTATCAGGTATAGACCAGCTGCAGTTGTCAAGTACCTGAGGCTAAACTTTGGGCAATTAACGTATACTTGTTCTCTTCCGATGTAGGGCAAAATAAGAGCCCTATTAACAAGTAGTTGTTAGGGTTAAAAGACTTCCAAAAGAAAATATTACTTTAAACCAATTTTCCTCTGGCATTCCTATTATTTCAGTAGGGCTATTCTTGGCAGAATTATAGAATGACAATCATTTTAAAAGCGTGAGAACCCTCATGACTAAGTTTTGAATTTGCTCTAGGTTTGTTTACACTAGCAACTCTTAAGCATTAAGTATGTACTGCTAATGCAACATCTGAAATTGAATTAGTTACAACAGAAAAAGGACTGGAAATCATAGTTGACTAGAAAGTGCTGGTATGCCAGAAATATAGTGCCATTATTAAATATGGAAACATGGTATAGAGATTTCTCAAGAGGGGCGAAACAATTTGGGAATGAGCATGGCCTACAGGAAAGACCACAGGCCTGGCAGTCAGGAGGCCTGGGTTTGAAATCCGGCTTCACTACATGGCTGCTGTGTGCCTTGGGCAAATCACTTCACTTCTGTGGGCCTCAGTTTCCTCACCTGCAAAACTGGAATTCAAATACCTTTTCTCCCACCTAATTAGACTGTGAGCCTCCTGTGGGACCTGATTGTCTTATATCTATCACAACACTTAGTACAATGCTTGGCACATAGTAAGAATTTACATAACGCAATTATTAAGACAGTTGGGAAGTTGACCCTTCCACTATTCTCTGCCTTGTGCATATCCAATACTCAAATAGTGTTCAGTTTTGGTCACCATACTTTTAGAAGGCCTAGAAAAATCACAGAACTTCTCTGCAGACAGAAATTGGATCCCATGAGAAAATTTACAGGAATTTAAGCTTTTTTACCCTACTCAAAAGAAGGCTTCAAATAGAAAGGTTTTTGAGAAGATGACCAGCTGTTTTCCATGCCTATGGAAAGTAGGATAAGAGGAAATGGATTTAAATCAAAGAGAAGAGATTTTAGAGGCATCTAGGAAAGACCTACTTTATCAAGGTGATAAAACATTGGAATGGAGTAAAAGGGAAGGCTGTAGAGTCTCTATTCTATCTCAATATTTTCAAAAAAGAATAGACAGCCATCTTACAAGTTCTATCATTCACTCACCTGCTTGGAAGTAAAGGGCTGTCTAAGAATTTCTCAAGATTCATTCCATCACTTTGATTCTATGAAATTCCTGCATTCCATCAAGTGTATCACTAATTACTGCCTCCTGATTCTTTCCTAATGTAACAATTCTCAGTACAGATCTTGAGACTCTTGAAAATTATTTATTTTCCAGTAGAGCTTTAAATTCCATTGCAATAAAAATGCTATTTTGGAACAGTGAGGCACTGGCATCAGTGGTCCCCTGTATTTTACAATGACAGTCACTCTGTTTAAATAAAAAACTCCAACTAAGCTAATCACACTTCACTAAACCGTGATGCTATGCATCGAAAATTGATGACAATTTTAAATTTAAAGTTCAGAACCCTGAAAATTTCAGCCTTCAGGCTGTCAGAAAATGATGCTAGTTGTCCAAGATGCTAATTGGATCTATCAACATCTGGCAGAAAATCCATATATAAAAAAGTACTCTGCCCAGTTTTGAAGGATTGGGTTCAGTTGGTAGAAAAGAATGTCACAAACAAGGAAAAAGGAAATCTGAATGGTCTCACCTACTATGGGCACTGAACTTTGCTAGTTCACTCCTGGTACTCCTCCTATCTCTCTAGACATTCAGTCTCAATCTCTTTCACAGCCTCCTCCTCTGCTTCCCACCCCTTGGGAGTCCCTCAAGGCTCAGTTCTGGGTTACCGTCTATTCTCCATCTATGCACACTCCCTTGGAGAACTCATTCTCTCCAATGGCTTCAATACCATCTCGGTGAGGATGATTCCCAAATCTACATCTCCAGTCCTGTTCCTTATCCTTCTCTGTTGTCTTTTATCTCCTCCTACCTTCACGGCATCATGAACACTCAATTACCAACACTCAAACTTAATGCGCTCGAAATAGAACTCCTCCTCTTCCCACCCAATCAAATAATGGTATTTGCTGAGTGCTTTCTACGTGCAGAGCACTATACTAAGCAACTGAGGGAGTACAATACACCAGAATTAGAGGAGACAGTCCCTCCCTATAATGAGCTTACAGTCTAGTGGGAACCCAGTCTCCCCCTGAATTTCCACCACTATGGACAGCAACATCATCCTCCCTGTCTCACATGACAAAAACCTTGGCACTAACCTCAACTCATCTCTCTTCTTCAACCCATACATTCAGTCTATTAACAAATCCTGTCAGTTCAACCTTCAAATTGCTAAAATCTACCCTTCCCTCTTCATCCAAACTGCTACCATGTGATCTGATCCTGCAACAGCCTCCTTACCTCCCTGCCTCCCGTCTCTCTCTTCCCACTCCATTCAGTCCATACTTCATTCTGCTGCTGGGATAATTTTTATACAAAAACTTTCAGTTTCAGTTTCACTCCTCAAGAACCTCCAATGGCTGCCCATCCACATCTACAACAAGCAGAAACTCCTTACCATCACTTTTAAAGCACTCAACCGCCTTGCCCCCTCTTACCTTGCTGCTCTATTAGAACCCAGTCTACACATTTTGCTCCTCTGATGCCAACCTACTCACTGTACCTCAATCTTGTTCAAATAGCAAAATTTTCCCAAATATCTAACAAGGTGTGGGAATTAATACAAGCTGTTTTGCTTTTAATCAACTAAAACTTTAAGAACTAGATGTACTGTTTTCAAATGATTCAAATAATACTTCAGGGATGTTGTTTATCTTCAAAAGGTAAGGCTTCTATATATCTACATTTTAGAGATTAAAAAAACTATAATACTTTTGATGCATTCTGTGTCCTTGATTTGCATTGATTATAAGTTATCGACTTGTACGGTGATAATTCTTTCTACATACTTTGAACTTCTAATTAACTCAACTTTCAGTCAATGAAAAATAAAGATCACAAAACAAATCAATAAGTGCTTAAATGTACTTTCAGTAGTAGATTATTTTCCATTAAATTAGTTCAAGCAATGCCAAACACTATTAATGAGCGGGTAGTCACATGCAAACGTAAATTGTTACAGATAGTCTAAGAAAGCAGCAATGAAAGAAAGCTAAATATAGGTTGGAAATATTGCTGATATGAAGTTTAGAAGTTGCTGATCTGAATGTTTAGAAAATTTAAAAGCAAAGAATATTAATTACGTTTAATTCACAAAATGCTGTCACTCTGATACTTGTTATAAAGGAAGAAATTCCCTCATTTCTATACAAAATTGCAATCTATTATGGGGTATTATTGCCATCCATTTTCAGATCTTTCACCCATTCCACCTGGGATTTTGACCCAACACAAGCAAAACAAAGGTTGGGAAGAAGAAGAATTCAATGGCTGCTATGGCACCACTGACATCTATTTTGATGAGTAAGGATTCTCCTTTTTATTAATCACACATAGTGTTTACTGTGTGCACAGCACTGTAATAATAATAATGATGGTATTTCTTAAGCATTTACTATGTGCTAAGCACTGTTCTATACTAAGCGCTTGGGAGAGTACAATAATAACAGAAGTGATAAATATGTTCCCTGCCCACAACAAGTATACAGTCAAGAGTTAACATCCATAACTTTTGCTGTCAATACTCTAGCAAGGACCTAAAATCTATAAATCTTCCAAATCCTATGTGCCCTCAAATCTATCAGACCACAGCTCTTCCCAAGTCTTCAAAGTCTAACTTTTTAAACCGTTATCCTCATGTTAGTTTTCATATCAAAGATGTTTTATAAACATGCCTTCAAATGTTATAACAAAGTAATTCTTTATGAAACAATTTAAGGGACTAGATGAAAATATAATCTGATCAAACATTCATAAAGTTAGATTTCTTCAAGTTAATGAATACTGGGCAAAATATGTTCAAAATGCTAATTCAAAATCCTGTGCCATGCACAGCAATTTGAAAAATAAAACACCTTGAAGAAGTTGACAATGTACCACTATCTCCTCTTTTAAAATTACTGATTACTTTTAGGTTTTTAAAAGGCACTCCTGATGAAAAAACTTTGTATCTTTAAAGAAATGTATTACAGCATTGTCTGAAGGAAAAGAACTCTCAGGTCACACATACTAATCACACAGAGAAGAATCCTAAAAAGATGAAACAATGTGCAGCATCTCCATACTTTATATTACTTTGTGGTTGGTAGTATTTACTGCCAACTGAGAAGTTTCAACATGGAATGTCATCTTCTGAAAAGGATGGGCTCCTATTTGGCAACTGCTACATATCCCCAATACAATCAAAGCAAATAGGTCATTCTTCTGTTTACTTCTCAGTGAACTGGCATTATTATTCTTGGCTGCTGAAAGCTGCTTAGGTCTCAAAATAGCCTTGTGATAAATGGCACTGTAATAGGCCTTTTATGGAACACAGAGATGATACCAGAAACTGCCCTCTAAGAGCTTACAAAAAGTGGTCAAGAAACATGGCTCTTCTTTCACAAGGCCCACAAAAAAAATTTGACTTTGTATGTTTCACAGATTATGTTAGGCAGTTTAGGCAATAATTTTTAATTAAACTTGACTAATATTAAGAAGTTTAAGTTAACAGAGTTTCCTACCCCTGAAACTTTGTATTCAGAGCTCCATTTAGAGTTTAATATTCTACTGAACTGAAGCATTCAAAAGAGACGTATGGGTGATATAGTTTGGAGAATTGAGAAGTTGGAGATGCGATTTCAGCAGGGCTTGCAATGGAGAGAGGGAGGGTATGAGCAAGAAGCCTGGATGTCAGAAGGTCTAGGGTTCCAATCCCAGTTCTGCCACTTAATAATAATAACAATAATACTAATGGTATTTGTTAAGCATTTATTATGTCCAGGCACAGTACTTACTAAGTGCGGGGGTAGACACGAATTAATTAGGTTTGCCACAGACCCCATCCCACATAGGTTTTACAGTCTTAGTCCCCATTTTACAGGTAAGGTAACTAAGGCACAAAGAAGTTAAGTGATTTGCTCAAGCTCACACAGCAAACAAGTGGCAGAGCTGGAATTAGAGCCGGGTTCCTTCTGACTGCCAGGCCTGTGTTGTATCATGTAAGCCATGCTGCTTCTCATGTAATAATAACAATAATAATAATGGCATTTATTAAGCACTATGTGCAAAGCACTGTTCTAAGCGCTGGGGAGGTTACAAGGAGATCTGGTTGTCCCACGGGGGGCTCACAGTTTTAATCCCCACTTTACAGATGAGGGAACTGAGGCCCAGAGAAGTTAAGTGACTTGCCCAAAATCACACAGCTGACAACTGGGGGAGCCAGGATTTGAACCCATGACCTCTGACTCCAAAGCCCGTGCTCTTTCCACTGAGCCATGCTGCTTCTCTTTCTTCACTTGCCTCCTGTGTGACTTTGGGCAAATCACTTAACTTCTCTGTCCCTCAGTTCCTTCATCTGTAAAATGGTGCTTAAGATTGTGAGCCCCATGTGGGGCATGGACTGTGTCCAACCAGATTATCTTGTATTTACACCAGCGTTTAGTACAGGGACTGGCACATGGTAAGCACTTAAATTCCATTAAAAAAATAAAAGATAACCTGCAAGAGAGATGAGAATGAAGTACAGTATGTTGGTTTGAGGAGACTAGACCAAGCAAGTTGGGGAGCCGTGGGAGAAGAGAGAGGATACGTAAAAAGCCAAGGCCTGACTGCTTGCCTAAAAGCCAATGGTCAATATTTTTTGTTTGATGCAGAGAGGAATAGATACACCCATTGGAGGTTTTTACGAGTGGGAAGGCACATGCAGTGAAATGTTTTACAAAAATGATCTGGGCAGCAGCGTGAAGTATAGACTGAATAGGGGAGGGACTGAGGGAGAGAGAACAACCAGGAGGCTGAGGCAGTAGTCAAACCAGGATATTGCACCAGCAGTCATTTGGATGGAGGAGAAAAGGCACATTCTGGAAATGCTGTGGAAGGATTGTCAGAAGGACTGATAGGATTTGGTGATAGACTGAATAACAGGGTTGAAAGACAGAGAGTCTAACAATGCCAAGGTTACATGCTTGAGAGATAATATAGATGGTGGTGGTGTAACTATGATGGGAAAATTAGGAGGAGAAGAGACCTTGATTTCTATTTTGGATATACTGAGTTTTAGATGTCCAGGCAGCAAATCAGAAGAGGTTCCAGGGCACGTTATACTATTCTGGGTACGGTTTAAAAAAATTTTTGAGAAATATGAGTCAAGCCACCAATCACTTCAAATCACCATTTTACCTGTAATTTGTGGCACTCCCATTGTCAGGATCAAATGGTTGTGCAGAGACTATACGCTTCACTTCAGGCTGGTGTTTCTACTTCACAGTATTTAATTCTGCTCATTGCACTCCATATTTTTCTCTTGATTACAATGTAATATTTAATTCTCCCCGTAGTCCTGACCTCTAAGTGAAGAGTGAGCACTTTGTTAATAAAGTGAGGATGAGCGAATAATGGACCTAATTTAAAGGATATTATTGTAAGTTTTGAGAAACTTGTAATAAAATTTATACTAGAATCAATTAACAGCATTAATGATAATTATACACTATATGATCAATTATTGTTTATTTCTGTCACATCTTGGGCAGACCTTAACTGTTTAGTTTTTGACTGACACAAAGCTTCTCAACCTTGGACCAGAATGACCAAAGCCACAGAATCTCTAACCCCATTTGTGTCCCATGAGCTTTCTGACTCTTCCACCACAGTCTTGCGACTACTGGAATCTTCAGGTGAGGAAAGTCTATGCTCAGTAGTTGGCTTGCTTTAAAATACATACACTTTGTGATTCTCCTTTCTAACTGGTATGTTATGCTAGTACAAACATCCAAGGTCATTGTAAAAAATCTGGCTGAAAGCAGATCCTTCATAAAACTTCAGAACGCCTTACCAAAAACAGCCCTTTAAAGTTTGTCGCTCTAGAAGATACTTATTTCAATACAAGGTTATCTTTTATGAAATAAGGAATGTCACTTCATTAATATTTACAGCGCCTCCCTTGTTTACTGGATAGCCTAAACAAAGTGAATTTTTTTTCATCGTTCTTTGAATGTCCTTTCAAATGTCAAATCAATATTGGCTTCATGGATTTTAGTTCTCTAAAAACCCTAGGTGTCTTTGTTTCCTCTTTACTAGACATTTTGAATGAATATCTTCTCCACTGCTGCTGAAACAGAAATCAGTCCATCAATAGTGTTGACAGTCTTCTATGAGCAGGCACTAAACTAAGCACTTGAGAAAGTACAACAGAGTTAGTACACATAATCCCTGCTGTCAAAGAATTTACACTCTAGCAGGTGAGATAGACACTTAAATAATTTATAGATAGAAAAAGAAGAAAAAAGGAATATGTACTTGAGTTAGTGGCAGATGTAATAGGCTATGCAAGATATATATGTATATAAATGCAAGACAACTTCCCATAAGTCTATTCTCTTATAGTTCTAATATAGAACTATTTCTCTTATAGTTCTTTTCCCTGAATATGTTAAAATATCTTTTGTTTAAACTGTGAAAATCAGAAAGTGAAGAGTCTGGCAGCTGCATGAATAATATTCTGATTATTTTTAATTGTACGCAAAACTATCTCAGTAAAGGTCATGCATTTCCAACATTTTGGGTTGCCCTGGTGGCTTTGTGTAAGTCTAATAGGCCTGTTAATAGCATCTTGTAATAAATTTTGAATTCTCGGTGCCACTGAGCACAACACCAAAACACGAGCCCTGTGTCTAACAGACTAAACATTTACTCAAATGACTTAAAGCCTTTTATATCAAGATTTCTTTAGCATGAATAAGATTGTGACAAATTACAGAAGGCTCAAAAAAAGTTGCCTTGCCCTGAATTTGTGATTTGCAAATTCTATAAAATGAAGATGAATTGGCAGCACTCAGGTCCAGTGCAAACTCTATGCCTTTGGCTCTTTTTAGCTTTGGGAAGATGAATTGTTGGTGGGTGGGGAGGAATTGGGAGAGGAACTCCTGGAAAAATCCTCATCCTTTTTCCAGTTACTGTCACTTCTCCATGTCCCTTTGGGGTACTTGCAGCCTTCTCTAAGGGGGACAGGTAAAAGAGAAGAGGGTAAAATAAAGCACTATAACACCTTCAGGTACATGCTGATTGGTTTTTTAATTAATAATAATGATGGTATTTGTTAAATGCTTACTATGTGCAAAGCACTGTTCTAAGCGCTGGGGAGGTTACAAGGTGATCAGGTTGTCCCACGGAGGGCTCAGAGTTTTAATCTCCATTTTCCAGATGATGTAACTGAGGCCCAGAGAAGTTAAGTGACTTGCCCAAAGTCACACAGCTGACAGTTGGCGGAGCCGGGATTTGAACCCATGATCTCTGATTCCAAAGCCTGGGCTCTTTCCACTGAGCTACGCTGCTTCTATTGTTGGGCTAGTTGGCTTTTTCTTTTTATGGTATTTGTTAAGTACCTACTATGTGCCAGGCACTGTATTAAGTGCTGGGGTAGATACAAGTAATTCAGGTTTCACACAGTCCATGTCCAACATGTGACTCATAGTCTTAATCCCCATTTTATAGGAGAGGTACCTGAAGCACCAAGAAGTTAAGTGACTTGTCCGAGGTCACACAGTAGACAAGTGGTGAATCTCCAATTAGAACCCAGATCCCTCTGAAGACCAGGCCCTTGTATCCACTGGCCCCGCTGCTTCTCACTAAGTCATGCTTCCCTCTAACTAGGCCTCCCTCCATGGGTGCCCGTGCCATTGGACTGGCTGTACAACATATTTCTCTTCCTCTTCAGAATGATATTTTAGGGCCACACTGTATCTCCTACTGCACATAACACCTTGAAATGGGTTTTGAAGCTTCTAATTAAAGAACAAATCTTCAAAGAGGAAAATATTGGAAATTCATTTATTCATGATGCTAGTTTTAAACAAATCTCTTACCTGGGGCATTTGCATTTTGAATTAAACTAAGTCCTATGTTTTCATTTTTAATATGGCTTCACTAGACAAGGAATATTCTAGAATACTGTAATACATTTCCACGTGAGAAGGTAGCCAACCTGCCCTGTAACTGGTAGATTAAATGTTCATTACTAAAGAGACATACTTAGGATTAATTAATAATTCCAGGTAAGAGTGTTACCCAAGTGACTACACTGACAGCAGTTTCTTTTTAAGAACAATAAAGCTCTTGGTTGCTTAGTCTTCTATACTTATACCATTAAAAAATAGGAATTGGAATACAGTCGAGCATTTCTTAAAATAGTTCCACCATGTTCATTTATCATAGATAATTAAGAGCTTGACTGCATAATAATAATAACAATAACGGTATTTGTTAAGCGTTTACGATGTGACAAGCACTGTTCGAATCGCTGGGGGGGATACAAGGAAATCAAGTTGTCCCACATGGGGCTCTCAGTATGAATCTCCATTTTACAGATGAGGGAACTGAGGCACAGAGAAGTTAAGTGACTGGGCCAAAGTCACACAGCTGACAAGTGGCAGATCCAGGATTAGAACCCATGACCGCTGACTCCCAAGCCCAGGCTGTTTCCACTGAGGCACGCTGCTTCTACGTATCTTCAGAATCATGAAGATTTCATGACTATACTGCCACATGAGTTGGAACCATTTCCTTTAGAACTTGGAGAATTCTAGAAAGGAACAGTATGTTCTATTATTTCTATGTTTAAGCCTTCCTTGTATTTTCCACTGGGTTGTACCAAAGCTTCTGGAATAGATTTAAATCACTATCTTTTTTTTAAAGAAACAGCTCCTAAACTAGTATGTCAGGCAGACCAAGACACTGCTGCCTTGAAATTATTCACCAAACAAGGACAACATAGGTAACTAAAGAACAAGCAATCCTTATCCTAACCCATTAACATTCCTCTCTAGTTTGTTAGCTGGAAAAAAAATGAGAAGGTAATGGTGATTATTGAAAAGGTATTCAATAAATACTATTAAAGATACTGAAAGTACTGTGCGGCTAGGATAAAATGAGTATTCATTCACTCTCCTGCCAGGAAAACACCAATAAACTCTAGTTACATTCATAATTTCTTATTAAAGAAGATGCATTCCTTAAAATCACATACTAAAGGACTGCTCTGATTTGTTACCTATTATGAAAATCAATCCAATGAAAACACAATTTTATTTCTTGGCCCAACAGGTAACAACCTATTAGAGGTTCTGGCCCATGTTAAATTAGAATAGGTTAGATCAGTGTTACCAGACAATGTTTCTCTAGCCCTGGGATCAACCCATAGGTGATTCTTGCTCGGCATTTTCCCCCTGAGTAGGCATCCCAAAACCCATTGAAGATAATTACCCAAACATAGTTATCCGGAAGAGAGAAGAGTGATTGTAAGAATTTTATGTTCTATGCTTGAAGACTCAATAAGTGTGTTAGGGAGACAAGAGCCAACTTCAGAGAGTAAGCAAAAAAAGCAGGTGCTTCAGGGCAGCATGTGGAAGGGGACATGGTGGACCTCCTGACCCAAGTAAGATATGGTTTGGGTCATCAGTAAGATGGCTCCCAAAGCAGGACCTTTTAATGATGGCCACTGAGCTTGTGCAGGAAGCCATGCCCGTCTCCCTACCCCCTGGCATTATTCATGGCAACCACATTTTTCCCCTTTTCCAGTAATCCTCCCCTCCCCATCACTCCTGACCCCAGAAATAACAATATCCCTGCCACAAGGTTTGTTTTGAAAATAAGCATCATCAAATCAAGTTGGTGGGGTTGTAATGATGCAGGACTAGCAGGATGGGCAGTGGCGTAAGAGGATCCAGGAGGGAGATTGCAGTCACTGCAAGACGGGCTGCGTGCCCAGGCTGGAGGAAGGAAGAGTCGAGAGGATCCAACCATGCTAAATGGGGAAAAGGGAGGGTTGTACCAAGGATCAGACTGTGTCAACACCACATCAAGTCAGGGGGGTAGCTGTCTCCCCACCACTGCCTTTCAGCCCACTCCCCACCTCCAATTTATAAGGTGGTCACCTCCAATAGCTGCAAAATCATCCAACTGGACACACTACACCAAATCCCAGCTGCCATTACCTGACTATCAATGTTACCTACTGATTGCTAACTGGGTGCAGAACACTGCACTAAGCACTTTTGAGAGTACAGTGCAAAAGAGTTGGCAGATATGTTCCCTGCCCACAAGGTGCTTGCAGTCTAAAGGTAGAGACAGATATTATGACTAATTATGGATGTGCACATAAGTGCTGTGGTACTGAGGGCCCGTTGTTGGGTGGGGACCGTCTCTGTTGCCAACTTGTACTTCCCAAGTGCTTAGTACAGTGCTCTGCACACAGTAAGCGCTCAATAAATACGATTGAATGAATTAATTAATTAATGAGGGCAGGGTAAATAGCAAGTGCTTAAGGGTATACAGATCCAAGTGCATAGGCAATGCAGAAGGGAGAGGGAGCAGGGGAAATGAGGTCTGTCAGCGACGACCTCTTGGAGGAGATATCATTTTAATAACGATTTGAAAATGGAAAGAGTGGTGGTCTACCGTATATGAAGGTTGGGGGGGAGTAAGTTTCCGGCAGAAGGTAGGGTTTGAACAGTGATCAACAAAGAAAGAGATGAGAGCGAGGTACATTGAGTAGGTTGACACTGTTAAGCCTGCGAGCAGGGTTGAAGTAAGAAATCAGTGAGTTTAACACGGGAGAGGGTAGGCTGATTGAGTGTTTTAAAGTTGATGGTATGGCATTTCTGTCTGATGTGGAGGTGGATGGGCAACCACTGGAGACACTTAAGGAGTGAGGAGATGCAGACTGCATGGATTTTTAGAAAAATAGTCTGGGCAATAAAGTGAAATATTGTAATGGGGAAAGAGAAGAGGCAGGAAGAGCAGTGAAGAGGCTGACGCAGCAGTCTATTACTGCCCCCTGGTTACAAGTTCATTCATTCATTCAATCGTATTTACTGAGCACTTACTGTGTGCACAGCACTATACTAAGCGCTTGGGAAGTACAAGTTGGCACCATATAGAGACGGTCCCTACCCCACAACGGGCTCACAATCTAGAAGGGGGAGACAGACAACAAAATAAAACATGTGGACAGGTGTCACGTCATCAGAATAAATAGAAGTAAAGCTACATGCACATCATTAACAAAATAAATAGAGTAGTAAATATGTACAAGTAAAATAAATAGAGTAATAAATACATACAAACATATATACAAGTGCTGTGGGGAGGGGAAGGAGGTAGGGCGGGGGGTATGGGGAGGAAGACAGAAAAAAGGGGGCTCAGGCTGGGAAAGTCTCCTGGAATAATGATGGTACTTCTTAAGCGCTTACTATGTGAAAAGCACTGTTCTAAGCGCTGGGGAGATACAAGGTGATCAGGTTGCCCCACATGGGGCTCACAGTCTTAATCCCCATTTTACAGATGAGGGAACTGAGGCACTGAGAAGTTAAGTGACTTGCCCAAAGTTGCACAACTGGCAATTGGTGGAGCCAAGATTTGAGCCCATGACCTCTGACTCCAAAGCCCGGGCTCTTTCCACTGAGCCATGCTGCTTCTCTAGTCCCATCAACTGCCTGTTATTTGGGCTCCCCAAAGCATTGGGCCAAAGTTTAGCAATCTGGGCCTTTGCACCTCCCTCCCTAACATCCCTTCTGCTGCCCTATGAAATAAAAATACTTTGGTGGATTTTTTTTTTCCATGTCCAGTGGAATCATTGATCTACCTCTCTTCAGCCTCCTTCACGTCTCTCCTCCTGGGGCAGGAGAGCAGGCTAGAAGGCTTCAGCAAGAGCTCAGGAACAGGAGCCTAGCCCCAATCGCAGGAAACAGGCGCAGAGGAGGCTTGGGGCCCAGACTATCCATGCCCCAGCTCACTTGGGGAGACTGACTCCTAAATCCCCTAATCTCAGGAGCCTCAGTCTTTGATCTGGGTAAGGGAGGATGCTGCAGGGAGGGGCTGTCAGTAAAAGGACTCAGTGCTGTGCTCCATCAGAGCAGCCCTTCTCCCCTGGGTTAGTCCAGAACAGGAAGGATGATGCAGTGGGGGGAGTTGCTGGGGCAGAGGCTGTGGAGAACAGGCTGAAAGTCTCAGGGCCTTGTGCGACAGACAGGAATGTATTCATTCATTCAATCGTATTTATTGAGCGCTTACTGTGTGCAGAGCACTGTACTAAGCACTTGGGAAGTACAAGTTGGCAACATATAGAGACAGTCCCTACCCAACAACGGGCTCACAGTCTAGAATGTATTCAGCCAAACTGATGGGGGAAAGCAGAAAACATGGATGCTTCTCTGTTCAAGTGACCGAGTGCCATTTTCTATTACCTGTGAGGGTTTTCTTGGAGTTGGGTGGCTGAGGACCCCCACCCGCAAGACTATGATTTAGCAACTGGGTTGCACCAGGAAGCCGATGGCACTATGCTGGTCAAAGGAGTGTCAAAGGAGAGGTTCCAGCCTCCCGACAATCACCATGCTCTGGGGAGTGCCCACTCCTTGCCCCTCAGGCCTGGTACCTTCCCTGTAGTCCCAAACCAGAGCAAAAGGCCCTGGCTTACTAGCAGGTGGACTCCAGAGAGTGCTTCCTGTGTTGCCAGGAAGGTGACAAATGGAAAGTTGTCAGAAAGCACATGCCACTTGACAGCAGGAGACTAAAGGAGAGGGGCAGCCACCCGGGTTCCTATCTCAAGGTGCACATCTCCCTGAAGCCTTCACCAAGAGACGGAAGCCAGAAAGGAACAGCACACTAAGAAAAGTCACCAGAGTAAGCAGCATCAAGATTAGTCAATCCAGGGTGTGTTTCAATCAAACTGATTCTGTTCCCCTCAACTCATGTACTTTTTGATCTTTTTTGTTGCTGAGCAAAACAAACAGGTAGAGAAACTGAGATTATCCTGAAGGAGAATCCCTTAAAAATACCCCATGTTATGAACATAAACTTCTTTCAAGTTCAGAAACAGATTAATTTAACAAGCCCTTCAGAGACATCAAAAAAGGAAAAAAGCTAGGGAAGATGAAATGAAGGGGACATTGATTACTCGCTAGTATTACAATCAAAATGAAGCAATACTTCAGTGAATCACCACAGATAATTTCTATTATTGCTTATTAGTTTTGTTCAGAAACATCCTCTTCAAATCACATCCCTATCCCTTCCTCCTCCAGTCTCTAAGGATAATTTAATTCCTCTTTTGATACACATTAAGGAACTGCTGAAAATATGCTCTCAAGGATTCTCCTAACTTACAGAAGCTCTCCTCTTTGATTAACATTGTTTTCCATTTCTCAAATGCATTTAACTTTTAATTTTCGATTTTGAAAGAAGAGCCCCTTGCCTGAACTTCCTTTGCCTGTGGATTTTCCTTCAGAACAGGATTAAGTGACCATATTGACCAGGCACAAGAACTAAATACAATGGCAAGAGCTTTAAGATTAGCTTTTGTTTAATAAAAGTTGCCAACTACTCTAACTACGAAGAACCCTGCATCATATACTTAATGTTTTTTCTTGAATTAATTTTCAGAATTCTTTTGGTGATTTCAATTCAAAAATTATTTTCACCTGCCCAATGCAGCATGGGATCCTACATTCATTCAATCGCATTTATTGAGCTCTTACTGTGTGCAGAGCACTATACTAAGCATTTGGGAAAGTATAATACTACAATAAACAGTGACATTCCCTGTCCACAATGGGCTTCCAGTCTTGGGGAGGGAGGGTGTTAGGGTGACTGGAGTGACAGTGCAAATAAATAAAATTACAGATATGTACATAAATTCTATACATAAGTGTTGTGGGACTGGGAATAGGGAAAGAGCAAAGGGAGTAAGTCGGGTCGACGCAGAAGGGAATGGGCGATAAGGAAAAGTGGGGCTTAGTCTGGGAAGGCCTCTTGGAGGAATGTGCCTTCAATAAGGCATTCTTGTCACATCTCCATCTCTCAGTTCTCTTCTTCTTCTCATGAATAGGAGTAGTTAAAATCTCAACACTTGGGAAGAAAACATCCTAGTTCTCTGGCCTATTCAGGTTACTCACCATCCAAACTTAATAAGCATTTGCAAACATGCACATGGATTATTATGTGTCTTGGTTGTTTGGCTTATTATAAAGAGCCAAAATGGTAAGTCCATGTTTAACGACATTCACTTATAAGAATTCTGCATGTCCAGTAGACTTTTCAGTTTGAAAGCTTTTAATAAATCAGAATTATTTTGGGAAACATGAGCCACAGAAAACATGCCCCAAAGGAAGAAGCACAGATCACGTATACAATAAGCAAAATTGGCTGGAGTGGCTGACTCTATACCATCGTTATTCAGGATCTGCTTTTCATCAATCGTATTTATTGAGCACTTACTATGTGCAGAGCACTGTACTAAGCACTTGGGAAGTACAAATTGGCAACGTATAGAGACAGTCCCTACCCAACAGTGGGCTCACAGTCTAAAATCTGCTTTTGTTTCAATGGGCAAAGTCAAAGCAATATAATTAGGATTTGAATAACACAATGTTCTTGAAATGTTAGTGGAGAGGTGAAATTGCCTGAAAAAATACCTCAAAAAATTGAAATGGCAGAAACAAATAGAAAGTAGGTAGGCCTGTGATTCTAATGTCAAGACTACCTCCATAGTCTAGAGGGTTCACAGTTAGATCTTCTCTTACTATAATGTTGAATTCTGCTTATTGTCATTATTTTTTGTTTTGTTTTCATTAATAAATCCCTTGGGAGCTTTGCTTTCACTTGTGGCCACACCTGATAAATGTTTTTTTCAGAAAATAATACTAAAGAATGTTGATTATTCATTTAGAACTGCTACCTTCGGTTTTAAAATTACATTTTAAAGATCCAAGTACAAAATTAAAATTGATAAATTATTGAAAAGGTCGGTAACTCATGAAAGAATGGGGCTGAAAAAAATTAGGAAACAGCAGCTTTGAAAAGCACATGAAAAAATGCCCTTTTTTTGGCCAATGGAAACCTGTCCCAAAGTACTTTCAACATGAGGAAAGTGTAGGCTTTCTACAAGACAGCTTTGAGAATCCCACAATAGGAAAATCTTGATGTTACTCATCAAATAAACCTATGATGTCACACTCTAAATCACCAATATCATCCTGAGGTGTTTTTGCCCAACAAAAAAAAAAGTTTATATGTCCTCCCCTTCCTTTAAGAACACATTGGATAGAGTGACCACATGTCCCAAATTGGCAGAAATATTCCAGGAAATCGTTTCATGAGGCATTCTTTTAAGGTTTACTAAATGTCCCTGAGTACATGCTTCTAATAAATATGGCTGTTGTATGTGAATTCTCTAGGCAGTCTCAGAATACAGTGGACTACAAGCCCCAAAACATTTGCAATTTGCAAATTACATACTCCTAGGCAGCCATCCCTTACTCCCCAAATCTCACATTTACCCTGGAAGGGGCATAGGACATCAGGATTTGCTAGTACTTCTGGAAGAGAGAGTATCAGTTCATTATTAGTGTGACCATAAAATAAAAAGAGTCTCATCTGTGATAATTGCATAGCCATTTCAGGAATGTCTTACCAGATGGGTTTTGAGGAAGTTACCAATTAACATCAAATAAAATGCTTTAAGGGCACTAATTATGCTAAACATCAAGCTACAGCATTATAAAGTGGTATATGAATAAAAAAGAAGTAAAAGAAACTAACCCTGCCCTTGAAGTACTACATTCTAATAACGGCATAACAAACAGCACAATAATGAATATACAACTTAAAAAGTGAATTTAAAATACATTTCCATTTTTTATCTGAAGTTTTCAAAAAGTAAAATCGCCAATACTATCAGTTAATATGGTCTGAAAACTTTGCAATGCCAACTCTACACTCTGGAACAATCCCTTGTAATATTCTTTAGCACTGCTCGTTTGGCAATGCTATCACTGCCTATTAGTTTTACGGCTAGCCACACTTTCATCAGCCAAATCAGAATCAACAAACAGTCTGCTCTTGTTTGGCACAACAATACTGCCCAAGTCAATTCATTTTCCTCCTTGAGGTCGCTTTTCTTGAAGTTCTTTTATTTCTTCCATCTAGCAGAGACCATTGTCCCTCTCTGTGCCTCTGTGTCTTGGCAGGTTCCAACACTATCATCAGACCATCGGAGGCCCTTGGCTAATGGGAGCTGTCTGCCTAATTTATCAGAAGAGCCTTCGGATATGAATGAATGAATGTGCACAGTCAGCAAAGCTGAATTATGGAAAAGAGAAAATACAACTATCAAATGAATTACATACAAGCCTTGCATTCAAAATGAAAGAATCTACAAAACAAAGCAAAGTAATTCAATCCCCATGCTGCCGGATGTTTTCCTTTAAAGCCAGAAATAAAAACATGAAAAAAACCACAAATTTACAATTTGTGTTATACATATAGCAGGTGATAATACGGTTGCTCATTTTTATACCTTTGAAGATAGGGCAGGGTGAAATTACATATATCTATGTGTATCTATTTTAACTATAAATATCCTCTATTTCAAAGTCGTCTTTCGTAAAAAAATGAAATTAGCTATATAGCTTCACTAACATTTGTACTTCATTCAATTACAGTATTTTAAAATAGAAAAGTCTCATTTAAGGCTATAAATGAATCTACTCAATTCACTACAGTCTGACATAATGCACCATATAGACAGAACCAATCTCCAATATAATACAAACAAAAATATATGTTAGGCCTTTGTCACACCCACACTGTGTTCCAAATTGCTATATATGCAAAAATCATAGCATTAATTATAAAATTTGGCCAGTTAACCAGGTCATCAAAAAAAGTACATAGTCTGTCATACAGATGTTAGTACTAAAGTTACTATAGGCATACTTAAAATGCATTTTTACAAATCTTTTATTTGTATCACACTGTAGTTTCAATTATCAATACACTTGCATGAATATTTGTATGTAATAATAGATAATGCATATAGAGCTGGATTGTTCTAGCATATTGTACATTATTTCCTGGGAGTAAATTAAGCTCTCTCAGAGTTCTAACATGCACCTGTTTACTTCTAAGGATGAATTTACACATTGAAGTACATTATTCCATAGAATTTTGGATCATTCTTAAAATTCACCTGCAAAAAAAACAAATGATCTCACTATTTCACACCCATCTATACATCATTCATTGATACCATGAACAGCATTGCAGAGCTCCTTGGCTAAGGAGCTGGAAAGCCATCAACAATAATGACATCAGACTTTGTGAAATGATCCAAAACCCAAACTAGAATAGAATACAGCAATCATTTCCTTCAGGCTGCAGCCAAGGGATAGCAGAGGGAACCAGGGGCATATTGATCTTATTGCTTCCAGTTTCATCCTTCTTCTTTTTTTCCTCATGCATTTCCAAAATATCCACTTCAACCAAAGTACTGCTTTCCTGCAAAAGCACTCAATGCTGGACAAAACCTAATTGAAAATTTGTATCTTCTGAGAAAAATAGATCACTTTTTCAGACCCTGCAAATAGCCTACGAGGTTAATCAACTTTTCATCCCAGCTGAAAGGAGTTGAAAGAAGACACCATTTTTCATCCCCGTCGAAAGCTAGTAATTTTGAAATTTAATGTTGGATACAATTATTACACACAAGAAAAAGTACACAATTCTAGGGGCAGTTATACCATGGTCTAATCTAAAGTTAATTCAATCACACTGATAAGATCATAAAATTGTCCAGCACATATTATAGCTTCATTCCTCTGGGAAACAGAGCAGAAAGATGGAGGTTAGGGTATGTGGAGATGTGAAAACTGGTGGGAAAGGAGCAGCATTTCATTACCATCTCTTCCTCAATGGAGCAACGGCAGCAAAGGGAAAAGGCATAGCTACTAACCCTGTACATGTACCCTTCCTCTTACTTTCATGACAGATTAAACTCTCCAATACCTCCAAGGGACAAAAGTTATACACATTTCAGGTTGAATTTTAGTTTGCAAAAAGTTCATCACACCTTTTTAAGATATTAAATTTTAAAAAAATTCATGAATTCTTTTCATCACTAAAATCTTTGATCACAGAGATGGTGAAGCAGTCCTAAGGGCAGATTGAACAGGTGATCAGCATGCACACAACCCAAAGAGACTCATCACTGGGGAAAACTTAAAAAAAATCCAGCTCTTGAGCACTGTCTTTCATATTCTTAAGACCCAAAGGCTATCATCAGTATAAGACATAAAGATAGTAGGCTTTAATATATGTATTAATGCTATATTTTCTTTAACTAAATGTCTTTTAACAGCCCTGAGACTCCAAGATGTTCCTGATTTTGTGTATATTCATTTTTCAACATATGAAAAGACTTCAACCGTACTCCAAAGAGATTCTTGGTGCCCGGAAAATGTCAGAAATGCCTGGGTACATTTAAAATATCCTCTTACCAACAAAAGATACTCAGTCTAGCAATAAAGAAAAAAGCGAATGAGATAAGGAAAAAGCATTGAAATACAACTGATATATATGAAATATTCAAAGAAATCCAGCAGGAGGACGAGGTAGGTAAGGAAGAATTAGTAACAGTGTTCACTGAGTGCCTACTGCATGCGATCTGAGCTACTAAGAAAGTCCAGGAGAAGCACAAGCAACATTCCTTGCCCACAAGGAGATTACTTGAAAATGAAGGGTTTTAGAGGGCCTTGAAGATGGGAAAAGCTTTGAACTGACTGATTTGAGAGAGGCAGTTCCAGGCCTAGGCTCTGAGAGGTCCTGAGAGCAACTATTAGCTAATCAATCGATCATTCATAATTTTTGAGCTATCTAGATTAGCAGTGGTCTATTTAGTGGTCTCTCCTTCAATTTTCTCCCCTTCAATTCTACATACAGCTTCCTAGATCAACTTTTAAGATGCTGTTCAGAACTCCTTTACTGCCCACTAAAAAACCTCAAACCTCTCTGAATTAGGCAAAAATTGTTTGTGATTGGTTTTAAGGTTTTCCACCAGCTATCACCATCATCTCTATCTATTGTTTCCTCCTGCCACCCATGCTCACAGTTTTTACTTTTCCCAAGCTGCCCAGCTCACCTTCAATTTTCCCAGTATTTGTCCTCCCCCAGCATTAAGACAACTGTTCCTGGTATCAAAGGCCTTCTGAAACCACAACCAGCAGTGACTCCTGGTTAATTTCCTTCTCTCCTGGTCATATACCCTGAGTACTTATGAACCCACACCCTCCCACTTTCTGACATATTGATTTGCCTAGTCTAATATTGATTTATTCACATCCATCCTCCCAATATTTTTTTTCTCCTAGCTGTAAAAAATAAAAATTGTGTCCATATTCCCTGTTGAATTGTAAACTCCTTAGAGTTGTAAATCTCCAAAGAGTCAGGACCATTTCTCCTTCTGGTGTATGCTCCAAAGCACTTAGTGAAGTGGTCTTGGCCCTCTCCATCTTGAAATTCCTCCTAAATAACCACTGTCTCTAAGGAGCATTTCCAGATTAATCTCCACATTTTGGGGAAGCAGCATGGCCTAGTGGAAAGAGCAAAAGCCTGGGAGTCAGAGGACCTGGGTTCTAATCCTAGCTCTGCCAAATGCCTGCTGTGTGACCTTGGGTAAGTCACAACTTCTCTGTGCCTCAGTTTCCTCAGCTGTAAAATGGGGATTAAATCCTACACCCTCATGTGGGACAGGTACTTTGTCCAATCTATCTTGTACCTATTTCAGTGCTTAGTGCAGTGATTGGCACATAACAAGCATTTAATAAATTCCATTATTCCTGCTCAAGTCATCCAATCAGTCATCATCAGCACTTAATCAGTGGTATTTGCAAATTCATGAAGTGTTACATATTTTTATTTTATTTATTTGTATTGTTATCTGTTTAGAGTCCACTGTAGACTGTGAGCCCATTGTGGACAGGGAATGTCACTGTTAATTGCTGTATTCCTTCATTCATTCATATTTACTTAGCGCTTATTGTGTGCAGAGCACTGTACTAGGCACTTGGAAAGTACAAGTACTTTCCCAAGCACTTAGTATAATGGTCTGCACACAGTGAGCGCTCAATAAATACGACTGAATGAATGAACTGAATGTTTATTAAGTGCAAAGCACTGTACTAAGCGCTTGAGAGAGAACAATACAACAGACTACAACACGCTCACTGCCCATAACGAGATGGGTGTATCTATTTATTTTTATATTCTTACTTATGCTTACTTAACCCTAGTACATGCTTGCAGTTTTTGCCTGCATATCTTCAAAGGCAAAGACTTTGCCTTTTAGTAATATTGTCTGTTCCCAGTCAATGGAGTACCCAACGTTAATAACAGTGCTTAGCACATAGTAAGTGCTTAATAATAACAATAATAATAATGGCATTTATTAAGCGCTTAGCACTGTTCTAAGCACTGGGGAGGTTACAAGGTGATTAGGTTGTCCCACGTGGGGCTCACAGTCTTAATCCCCATTTTACAGATGAGGTCACTGAGGCACAGAGAAGTTAAGTGACTTGCCCAAAGTCACACAGCTGACAAGTGGCAGAGCCGGGACTTGAACCCATGACCTCTGACTCCAAAGCCCGGGCTCTTTACACTGAGCCACGCTGCTTCTTATTACTGAGCTCTGCACTCAGTAGGCACTCAGTAAATAATAATATTTGTGGTATTTATTAAGCACTTACTATGTGCCATACAATGCTCCAAACGCTGGAGTGAATATAAGCAAATCAGGTTATACACAGTCCCTATCCCACGTGGGGCTCACAGTCTTATGATCAGCATTTTCACTATTTTGATATGACAACCATACAACAGACACATTCTGAACTCATTGTTCTAGCCATGAATTAGGACTGTGAATCTATGTCAGAAAAAGACCTAAGGAATCCAAGGCTTTATTTACAATTATTCATGTCATCAATTTTTGTACCATAATTTCATGATTGATATAGTAGATGTGCAATCAATAGATGCTTCTGTTAAGACATAAAATATTCAATAACATGAAATATTAATACCACCAAGCTCAACTGATGATCAAAAAGGACACGAGGTAATTAAATGCCTTATGTTTTCCCAATACTAGTAGAAATTACATATGTAATTCTATCTACTGGAAGTGAAGCAAAAAATTGGAGTTCATCACACAGTCATTAACTTCCAATAACAGACATAAAACTCATCTCTTAGAGACAAATATTTTCAACTTGAAAGAATTACAGTTCTTGTTTATTTGTGCTTATGTGGGGAAGCCACTCTCTCCAGAGAATGTGGGCTACTAGCCAAAAAGGGAAACTGAAGGTAGAGGAATGTCAAGGATAAAAGAGAGATAGCAATTCCCCAAAGACACAGTAAAATTCAGGTAAGAGCTTTTCCCAGTCCTCAAGGAAGACTAGCTCTGCATGAAAAATGGGATGGAGGCAGATAATTTATGAGGTTCAGCAGGGTCCTCTAGACTCCACCTTCCAGAAGGTTGTAGGAAATGTGAAAAGCCATTTGGAGCAGTGCCTAAAAGCCTCCAGTGTAATCACCAACACAGTCACCACAGCCCTCTCTTTAGTTAAAGGTTAAGTGTGGATGAAAAGATTGCATGCTTTTGGTGGAGGGAGGTTGTGTTAAAATCATTCATCTTCACTTCATTTCTGTGAAATGAAAATTAAGGAATAAGTATCTCACAAAACCATCAGTGAATGTTATGTTTTTAAACTGTCTTTGGTCTACAAGGCAAAATATTTAGCATGCCTTGCAGGCTTACGACCCTACTGTTACAGTTTAGTTGTTCAATCCTACAGAAGTCGATGGGTTGAAGCAAATTCCTTAGGCCCAGGAGAAGACGGGAAATTCAGAATAGGGAGGGGGAAGAGGATGGGCACAGGAATGGGCAGCATGCTCACGAGTGAAGGGTGAGAAGAGCACAAGAACCATAGAGAAATGGAAATAATTGCAAATGCTGCAGGAGGGTGGGAAAATGGGGAGGACTGTCTGAAGGATGGGGGTGGGCTCATCCAATTGCCAGCTGGGCCACGAAAGTGGATTAAGACAAGACTATTTTACTTCAGCTAAGGCAAAAATCTGCTTCACTATCATGGACCAACACTACCAGGCAACCCTAAGACATTGCATATGACTATGGAGACACTATCAAGACTGATTTAAAAAAAAAAACCGGTTCAGAGACTAAGAAATTTGCAGCAAAGAAACGTCGTTTCCTCATAATCATAACCAAATCAAAGCCTACAAAACTTAGTTAGGGGATGTATAGACTAAGCTAAGAAACATACCTAACAATGGTGGAATGCCAAAGCTGAAGCAATCCATGGATTTGCAACCACCAAAGGACTTTTACTTATGACTTCAGAAGCCCTTGGTCTTACCAGCCACACCTACATACACCAATAAAATTCCATGATCACTGGCTTCATCTTTGAATACTAAAGGACAGCTGTTAATAGTGAGAAGCCTGTGACAGCAATGTCCACAAAAATGAAGGACAGAAATACATATTATTCTCGAAGAATTCCCTGGTGGATTTCACCATCTCTTTTTTTTAATAGTATTTATTAAGCGTTTACTATGTGCCCAGCACTGTATTTCATGCTGGGGAAGATACAAGATAAGTAGAATGAATGGATACAGTCTCTCCCACTAGAGATACAAGATAGGTAGAATAGATACAGTCTCTCCCACTAGAGACTCACAGTTTATGTAGGAAGGAGTAAGATTAAAGCCTCATTTTACAGATGAGGAAACTGAAGCATAAAGTAACTTGCAAAACTTCAACCAACAACATGGCCTAGTGGATAGACCACAGGCCTGGGAGTCAGAAAGACATGGGTTCTAATCCTGACTCCGCCACCTGTCTGTTGTGTGACCACAGGCAAGTCACTCACTTCTCGGTGCCTCAGTTCCCTCATCTGTAAAATGGGGATTAAGACTCTGTGTCCCAAGTGGAACAGGGACTGTGCCAACCAGATTTGGCTTGTATTCACCCCAGCCCTTAGTACAGTTTCTGGCACACAGTAAATGCTTAACAAATACCATTATTATTACTATTATCATTACTATTATTATTGAATGGTAGAGCCAGGATTAGAACCCCAGGTCCTCTGACTCCCAATAATAATAATAATGGCATTTATTAAGTGCTTACTATGTGCAAAACACTGTTCTAAGCACTGGGGAGGTTACAAGGTGACCAGGTTGCCCCACAGGTGGCTCACAGTCTTAATCCCCATTTTACATATGAGGTTAACTGAGGCACAGAGAAGTCAAGTGACTCGCCCAAAGTCACCCAGCTGACAATTGGCAGAGCCAGAGCCTGTGCTTTTTCCACTACACAATTCTGCTTGTCTCTATGTGCTCTTAAAATTGTATCAGCCCTGGAGTTTCTGCTCACTTAGCAGCTCAGTCCTCTTTGCAGGGCAGAGGCAGGGGTTTGGGGTGGCCAAATGGACGAATCAATCAATGGTATTCACTGGTGGTTTACTGAGGGAGACCTCTGAACTAAGCAGTTAGAAAAG
The DNA here is from genome assembly GCF_015852505.1 of Tachyglossus aculeatus. Taxonomy (NCBI): domain Eukaryota; kingdom Metazoa; phylum Chordata; class Mammalia; order Monotremata; family Tachyglossidae; genus Tachyglossus; species Tachyglossus aculeatus. The sequence continues at coordinate 33,573,420 of NC_052101.1, forward strand.
TACAATATACACAATCCCGGCCAACAATGAGCTTGCAGTCCACCAGGGGGGATAGACATTAAAATAAATTACAAGTAGGGATAAAATTAGAGTATAAGGATACATACAATTAAGAGCTGTGGCACTGGGGTGGGTATCAAAGTGCTAAAAGGGTACCCAGCCAAGTTCACAGCTGATGCAAAGAGAAGGACTGATAGCGGAAATGAAGTGTGCTATGGACTCCTGCCAGAGTAGCTTTCAGTTATTCGTCATACCAGGATTAAGTCACAAATTTTCAAGCTACTCACCCACAGAAAAGAGATTACATTTGTCACCACTCAGTAATATTTAAAAAATTGAATCCATATTTTCAGGTTATCACAGAACAAGAGAGCAAAGGAACGTGAGAACACTGGATTCATTTCTGGTACAATTACTTATGAGGCTGTGGACAGGAAGAATTGTATCCATTTCTAATAAATCAAGATTAAAGCTAGGCTAATCTCTATTAAAATTAAGAAAATAAAATTTAAAATGGCAAAATTCCTCTCCTTAGGCAATCACAATCTGACACAAACAGCCTTGTCTTAAAGAACAATCTCACTCTTTTCTTTCCTGGAGGAATTTTATCTGACAAAGGAAACTACATAAATTGACAAGACTAAACAAATCAGAAATGAAAGCAGATGAAGTCCTGTTCATTATTTCCACTTCTAAATGTAACTCTTGCTGAGATCAACTAGCATATAATACATTCCAGAGCACTAGCCTTTTTTAAAATTTTACTGTTGGGACTCCATGATGACTAGGACTTTGCATTTACCACATGAATTTTTAAAAACCAACAAACTAGTATAGAACCTAAAAGAACAAAGTTAAGCTCATCCTCTGGACTGTAAGCTTTAAGGGGTATGGAGCGTGCCTACCAACTCTGTGTTATACTCTCCCAGGTGCTTGGTACAGTGCTCTGCACACAGTAAGTGCTCAATAAATGCCACTGATGATGAAATAAGACAGAAACACGAAATTACAGTAAAATGGAATATGGAAGCCAAAGAAGCAGATAGTGTTTAATTCAAATAAAGTCGAAGTACTAAGGATAGTTTTTATTATGCAAATGAATGGTAACTGATCAAGATAATATATTTCCTTTCCTTGGTGCTTTTATACTTTTGAAGATGAACTAGCAAAAAATTAAAAGGTGGATGAAACACTACAGTTTTCTTCCATTTGATTTCAGCATGAGGCAGGAAAGAAATATACAGGTAAGATAGAATAAGGGCCTTCAACAGATCTACCACACATACAAGGGAAGCTATTTGAGGCAATGTTAATTACCAACCCCTACGAAATGTAGTTTTTGGATAAAACTCTAACCAGCCCTTCCAAGGGACCTGTCTATATCTTTGCCCATCACCCAGGGCTCCTATTCAGTTTGCTGCATACTAAGAAAACATCATGATTCTTCCTGAATCTATTATGACACCCAGAGGAATGCCTGGCCAGCTTCTTCCTCCCTCCTTTGCCCTCTTCCATCCACTTCCAGCCCAGTCTTGTCCCCCTAGAACTGGAATCAGACAGGTTGCTTGCTCTGTGCCTTTGGGGCAGGAGGTGGACTGAGGAAAATGGCCAAGCTGCTTTTCTAAAAGGAAGAATAACTCCTGAACAAAATATTTTCCACCTGTTTACTAATATGTATGTAGATTTAAATTTTTCTTCAATTTTCATTTTGGGTTTCTTATTCCTCTATTTTTTTTTTACTGTTATTCTGTTCCATTGCCAAAGGCTGTCAGACTTCTGCCATCCCCCAGGCAGCCACCTCACAACTATGTTCTTGGTCACAGGGGCACTAGACGATATGGTTCAGAACATCCCATCACTGCTACGGGGGTTAAAAAAAAAAAACCCAAAAAAACAAGTTGTGGAATATCCCCCAAACTAATTTTAAAGTGGGCAACAGGTGTCCCAGGACATTAGCCATTAAATTATAAGCTACTGCAGTTGGTGTTCAGTCGTACCCTGAAAAGCTAAGTACCTCCGTCAGTAGAATCGTTGCTCCTAAAACCTGCCTGCCTTACTAATCACATAAATCTGGCTGAGGGGACCATATCTGATGAGTTTAGCCCTTTATTTTCAACAAATAAAATCTATGTGATATGAAACAGGAGGCTTTGGGAAGACAACAGAAGCAGAGGCAGATAAAATAGACCATGGACACCAGGAGAGAAATTGCTCTCTTTGAGTAAAGGAGATTAGTAGGGAATGAAAATAAGACACTAGCAGCAGCCATCATCTTTCGATCAGCCACAATGATAATGGAGGTTGTTCCTAATGCCCTCTTTACATTCCTCACTAAGGATTACTATAGAGAAGCCAGGAGATGTTTTTTTCAAGTACTGCTGTTCTATCAGTTAATCAATGGTATTTAAAACTCTTACAGTACAGTGCTCTGCACACAAAGAGCCATGAGAGCACAATACAACAGAGTTGGTAGGCATGCTCCCTAAACACAAAAAGCTTACAGTCTAGAGGAGGGAGACAGAGTCCAAAGAGAGAGACAGACAGATATGACTTTCAAAGTCACTGTACTGTTGCTTGCATATGCTAGTATTTATTCAAGACTGAAAGTTGCAATGAGAACACCTCATAATTTCTACAATATGATAGATGCAGGGTAACCGAATAGCAACAAGACCTTAACATTTTCTTCTCTGACCTAATTGCAAAACTTTGGCAACTGTAAATTAGATAATATGTATCACAGTACATTTAAATCTAAAGTCCACATTGTGCACAACTTACTTCAAAAGACTAATATAAAGTCAGTGTTTACTTTTCAACTAGATGGGATTTAATTTCAGATTACCTAAGAAACTCTGTACTAACTCCTCTGGGAGAGAAGAAATGAAATAAATCTCACCAAAAGGCAATGGGGACAGGCTGGCCAAATGCTCCACTTCTAAAGAATTGTCCCTCATTTAAACATGCTGTCTTACTGTTCTAAATGCAGCACGTCAGACACAGCAAAAGCACGTTATATGGGTTTCATAGCCCTTTTGAAAGCATTTGTCATCATTAGTAGCTCTGGACTGTGGAAACTGCTTAATATATTTGGCTTCCTGGAAAAGTTCCTCAAGATTCTGAGATGACTTCAAGATGGCCTGGCAGCCTGGGTCGGTGCTGGCAATGCCATGTCCAAACCATTTACTATTGCCACTAAAGAAAACAAAAAGCCTGGCCCTGTACAATTTATTTTAAGTAGCCATGCTGGAAGATGTAAAAATATACCTGGATGAAAGTGGCCTAGTGGATAAAGCATCCATGTAGCAGTCAGAAGGACCTGGGTTCTAATCCTGGTTCCCTCACTTGTCTTCTGGGTGACAAGTCACTTAACTTCTCTGTGCCTTAGGTATCTCCTCTATAAAATGGGGATTAAAACTGTGAACTGCATGTGGGACAAGTATTGTTTCGAACCTGACAATCTCGTATCTACCCCAATGCTTAGTACAGTGCCTGGCACATAGTGCCTGGCACATAGTAAGTACTTAACAAATACCATAAAAAAGTGCTAAGTCTAATATTTGAGGAGCCTGGGTAACAGTATGATACACACACAGTTGCTTTATGATGGCTGTAACCAGGACTGTGGTTTCTGAATTGGCTTTTTCAGACACCCACATATACAAGACACATGTGAATTACACTATCAGTAGGGCCTCTGAAGCCTGGTACCTGTAGACTAAATTGTGAGTTCTTTGAAGGCATATATCAATCTGCGGTATTTATTGAGCACTTTACTGTGTGCAAAGCAATATACTAAACACTGGGGAGAATATGATAGAACACACAATAATAATAATAATGATGACATTTGTTAAGCGCTTACTATTTGTGAAGCACTGTTCTAAGCGCTGGGGTGGACTCAAGGTGATCAGGCTGTCCCATTTGGGGCTTACAGTCTTAATCCCCATTTTACAGATGGGGTCACTGAGGCCCAGAGAAGTGAAGTGATTTGCCCAAAGTCACACAGCTGACAAGTGGCGGAGCCGGGATTAGAACCCACAACCTCTGACTCCCAAGCCTGGGCTCTTTCCACTGAGCCATGCCTGCCCTTGAAGAGCCTACAGTTTTTTGCTTTTTTTTTCCTTTAATGATGTTTGTTAAGCACTTACCATGTGCCAGTCACTGTATACTAAGCACTGGGCTAGATACATGATTATTAGGTTGGACATAGTCCATACCCAACATGGGGCTCACAGTCTTTTAATCCCCATATAATGAGGCATTGAGAAATTAAGTGACTTGCCCAAAATCACACAGCACATTGGTGGCAGAGCCATGATTAGAACCCAGGTCCTTCTGACCCCCAGGTGTGTGCTCTATCCACTGGGCCACTTGCAACCAGATATATTTTTACATCCTCCAGTGTGGTTACTTAGAATAAATTGAATAGGGCCAGGCCTTGCTTTTTCTCTAGTGGTGATGGTAAATGGTTTGGACATGGCATTGCCAGCTTTGACCCAGGCCTTCGGGCCATCGTGAAGTTGTCTCAGAACCTTGATGAACTTTTCCAGGCAGCCAAATATACACTTTCTATTAGGCTACAGTGCTTCACGTAATGTACTTAATTTTGCCTTCTAACTATACTGCATTCTCCCAAGTGCTTAGTATGGTGCCTTGCTTACTGAGCTCAATAAATACTTCTGATTGACTGACAGTTAAATCCCTCCACTTCTTGGTACCCCTCACCTTCTACCTGTAAAAACAACTGTCACTTATGAAAAGTTACGCCCTTCAATGGGCCTCACTCCTTGTTCCAGCAGAAATGTGATTGGCAGTGATATAAGAGTGAGGGGCACTACTATATTCAATTCCTCTGTGCAGGTTCTCAGTCATGAGGCCTCACCATGGAGCCAAACCCACCATTTCTGATGGGAGATTTCTTCAGTTCTGACTGTGTTCAGACTTTTCATAGAAACTCTCCTGTCAAACTCTCCTGCAGCCATTACCAACATCTACCATGACTCCACCAATCAGGTCAGTGCACAACTCGAAGAAAAAAAACAAACAATGATAATTTCAGTAACGCAAGCAAGAAAGGTGATGTTTGCCTAATAGGACATCCAAAATCTGTAGTGCAAGTATATGTATGTATTTACGAACTCTAACTGTAAAAGGAAATGAAAAACACTTGAAGGTTCAAAAACAACTGAATAGTAAAACTCAGGCAGCGGTACTGAAAAAGTAGGTATCCTTCAAAGCAAATACAACTTTCAACTCATTTCTTTCTCTCTCGCTCACTGCTGTTTCAACATTTACCACTTCTTAATTTGCATTAGGCTACAGGGAGAGACTCATCTTTTAAGAAGGATAAAGGAAGTCTGATCTCACTCAACTCATTATGAAGCCTGAAATAGGGGGCTTCAAAAGACAGAGAAAAATAAGATGAAAGCAAGACAGACACCTGCTAAGAAAACCCATTCACCAGGAACTATAGTAGAAATGGCACTTGACAGACAGAATGAGCATGAAATCCCACGAGGGCCATCTTTCCAAAAATCAAATAGGAATGAGGCTGTTGAGGAAATGCTTTCTTCTCTGTTGGTCAAAGAAGGTATCAAAACACTTCTGAAAAATAATAATTACATGGTAATTCTAAAGTGAAATAAATGTACCCGGGTTACTACATTATACCTACAGTGGATCCAGCTGCTCTGCCTAGCGGTAAGACAAGGGGGGGAAGAAACGTAGGCTGTATCCCATAGTTCTGGGAATCTCAGGTGTATGATGGAATTCAGAGACCAAAATTTAACAAAAATGGAGAAGAGTTGTGTCTCCAAAAAAGGGAGGGGGGGTGCAGGGGATTAAAGCAATTTCTGTGGCTATAACCTTGGGAACTTGGGCACTGGACCCCCTGGTAAAACAATTAAAATCACTTAACTAATCCTGTCCTAGCATTAATGATCAGTGCCAAAAATAATGACCTTTTGTTCCAGGGCCAGTAACAAGCAAAATACACTATATTCTTAACGTCCATATGTGTGTACTTTCAGAAAATTGTTATATCTAGTCTTGTGACTGTTTTTGAATAGTTGTCCCTTTTGGGCTCATCCAACTATTCTAAAATCAAACTAATGCTTTATGGCAGCCATTGGGGAAGTACTTGCCCACTAAACTCACCAGTTACTTAGTGTCACAGGTTTCTGAGTGGGGGCTTGAACCACAAACTGAAGAATCTCTCCAGAACCAGGACTCAGGTTTTGTGCCAGCAAGGATAGTGGCAAAGGGTCATGCCTACAAAATGCCTATCACTATCACTACTACTATTAGAGGAGCAAAAAAACCCTCATCATTAAACTTACTGGATTCATAGTATTTGTCAAATGTTCCCTGAATTATATGTGATTTTATACAATGCCATGGCCTACGGTACCACGGTATTTAAAGTAGATCAATTCCTCTGTCCTCGGAGCCTCGTGATCATCACCATTTTTTAATGTTTTCTTTTGAAATAGATGCTGCTGCCTTCCCTAAAAAAGGAGCTGAACACCTCTCAAGACGAATATACTGCACAGGCGGTGGGGCATGGAAAGAGCCTGAAGCAGCATATAGGACACCAGCTATTTTTAAAACATTAACTGAGAGAGTTCGGCCTGCATCAGGCTTTTCAAAGAGAACATTTATAAGCTTTATGGACTCTAAAAACCTCAGCTCCTATTTAATATGTAGCAAGATATTGTATATTTGCAGGAATTCTAGTTTATAAAGGGTATACAACTTCCCAAAGGACTGAAAAAGCTACCCAAAGCAGTCCATGTGAATAGACACCAAAGATGTATAGTTACCCTGCCATAAATTCTGGATAATTTACATTTTGCATGAAACTTTAATTCCTCAGATTCCCTTTAGCTTAACTGGGGGTTTTTTGTCTTGTATAAGATTGAATACGGTGACCTAATAAATGTCTTCAACTTTGTGCAGGACAATTTTTTTTAAATAATGGCCTCATAATTTTTCCACTTCCACTGATGAGGCAAAAATAGAAAATCAATTTAAAATACAGTAAGATAAATTCAGGTTTCAAAGGAAAGATTTCTTGAGAGTAAAATTTTGAGGAGTTTTTTTAATTTTATGGTACTTGTTAAGCATTTACGATGTGTTAAGCACTGTTCTAAATGCTAGGGTAGACAGGAATTAATCCAGTGGGATAAAGTCCCCATCCCACATGAGGCTTGCTGTCTGTGTAGGAGGGAGAACAGGTATGTGTCTCCATTTTAGGCTTGGAGAAAATGAAAAGTGTGACTTGTCCGTGATCACAAAGCAGACCTGTGGAAATCCCAGGACTAGCACCCAAGCCCTCTGACTCCTAGGCCTGGGCTTTTTCCACTAGGCCACACTGCTTCCCAAATTTAAATTAGACATAAGGAAACATTTCAATTTCCTTACAGTATGGGGTTACTCCATGAAAAAAAACTGCAGAATATTATAAATTCTGAAAGACTAAAAACTGCCTCATTTATTGAGCGTTTCTTGTATGCAGAGCATTGTACTAAACCCTTGGGAAAGAACAGTAGTTAGTAGACATGATCTCTGAACTGTTATCTAGTAAGAGACACAAACACTAAAAAATTTGACAGGAGAAAGATGGAAAGGTGGATGTTAGTGCTTATCAGGTGCTTAGTACAGGCTCTGCATATAGTAAACACTTAGTAAATAGCACTAATTTATGGATTGACAGTGTAAAATATGTACAGAAGTGCTATGGGTAGTTGTGAGTAGAGTGCAAAAATGTGCTGAAGTGGGCATTGGAGGGATAAAAGACATTAATCAGAGGAGGTCTCCTGGAGGAGATCTGATTTCAGTTAATAAATTCTGAGGTACTAAGTGCATAGTCTAAGCAGAAGTGCTGAGACAGCAGTAGTAGTATTAAGCACCCATTTGGTGCAGGGCACTGTACTAGATGCCTGGAAAGGTACCTAGTAATAACAAAGGTATACATTCTCTGTCCATAGAGAGCTTACATTCAATTGGGGGAAACAAACATTTTTACAACTGGAGTGGGAAAAATAACTAGAGTAGACAAATATGCATGAAGGCATATTTACTAAGTTCCTAAGTGCTTGAGTTAGCTAAAAGGATGATATGGCTCAGGATGCCAGTATTAACTGGGGAAAGCTTACTGAGGAGTGGGATTTTAGGAAGGATTCTAAATTAAGGATATGACCTGGAAGAAGAAAATTTAATTGGGGAAAATTTCAGAAGACATGAATTCAGAAGGGCTTCGAAAATGAAAAGAGATGTGATTTGGAAGGTGTGGTGGGGAGTGGTGGGCGGGGAGCAGGGAGAGGAGGGCCTTGGAGGCAGGAAGAATGGCATGAAAAAGGGAGGAAAACATGAGAACAAGGCCCACTGTCTTGAACAGCTACTATTTTGGCCAGTCGACATGATACTGTCAGGAATTTTGCTGTTCTGTAGCATGTGGAGTGGTTTTTGGGAACGACCATGAAAAGAAGGGGGAAACTGGTGCATCATGATGGCTTCTCAGAATTTGAATCTCACAATACAGCTGTTCCAGAATATCAATTAATTATTGATATTTATTGAATACCTACTGAGTTCTGAGCACTGTACTTTTTGGGAACATATACTGCAATAAAGTCGGTAGACATGATCCTTGCCCACAAGGAGCTTACAGTCTAAAGAAGAGTTTCCTTACAGTCTATAGAAATACACAGATTGTGGCTCCCAAAATTCACTGGACTTGGCTGAAGTGGTGGAATTTCCCTTGGCGGAAATTACCTTTCTGAATATCAGTCTGGCAAATGATCATACAACAAGTTCATACGACAACAACAAAAAAATGCAGCTAGGACCATTATTCCAAGGGGAAAAGCAGTTGGCGAGAGTAGTTTATTATCAGACCTGGACCTATAATCAAGTATGCCTGAAAAGATATGAGCCAATCTAAATTCACGCAAAGGCCAAGTGATAAGAATACACATTACAAAACTAGGAGAAGAGTAGTTGTGCTCTCCCATTGGCCCCAGGGCATACACTAGCTGAGCTGCCCTTTGCTGGCTTCCTCAGTTGTCCTCCTCCGGGTTCATGTCACCTCCCAGGGGGCTACATCTTGTCAGACTCCTGCTCCACAGCTGCAGTTTAGAACACCAAGCCCAGGAACACCAGATTATTTACTCCCACCATGATAAGAAGTGTTCTGAAAGACCATGTTGTTGTAACTCCAGAGTTTTTATATGCCAGGGTAATAGAAGCCTTGGTGGTAAAGATGGACCCTCAGCCTATCGCTCAATGAAACTCCAAAAGGAGACCAATAAGAGGGGGAGGAATATGCCCTTTAGTTTTTATAAATCAATTCATGTTCCTCTTCTGCACACTAGCTGGGAAGTTATGGAACACCCTTTCTAATCCTAAGATTATATGTCTTTCAAAAGGCTTGCATGGGTGTTTTGGTTTATTTCAGACGCTAGGTGTGTCAAAATACCATGAAAGTAATTTTAATCTTCTTTAAATTCTATTTTCCCTTTGGCTAATAATGTATTTTTTCATTTAAATAGCCACAGGTTGATAACATTCTCAAATACAGTCTTTTAAAACTACCCCTGATTGCAGCCAAATCAGATTTCTGAGAAATGTCCCTGTTGTCAGAGAAGATACTCCTGACTAATATAACTCAAGTAGGCATTAGTAGCACTCAAGAATGGAGAGGCACAGATTAAATGAATTGCTTAAAATGACATTTTTCATCTGTTCAATTAGAAAAATTGCAGGTTGTCTGATGGATTCCTACCATCTTTTTATTATCATTCAAATTTTTCTTTTTTACCTTTAGTAAAGAGGGTTTGGAAGGACACTGTCTAATTCAAGATCTTTGGGGTTAACCACAATCCTCCTATATCCTAATCCTCCTTGACCTCTCATCTGCCTTCGACACTGTGGACCACCCCCTTCTCCTCAACATGCTATCCAACCTTGGCTTCACAGACTCCGTCCTCTCCTGGTTCTCCTCTTATCTGTCCGGTCGTTCATTCTCAGTCTCTTTTGCGGGCTCCTCCTCCCCCTCCCATCCCCTTACTGTAGGGGTTCCTCAAGGGTCAGTTCTTGGTCCCCTTCTGTTCTCTATCAACACTCACTCCCTTGGTGAACTTATTCGCTCCCATGGCTTCAACTATCATCTCTACGCTGATGACACCCAAATCTACATCTCTGCCCCTGCCCTCTCTCCCTCCCTTCAGGCTCGGGTCTCCTCCTGCCTTCAGGACATCTTCATCTGGATGTCTGCCCGCCATCTGAAACTCAACATGTCCAAGACTAAACCCCTTATATCTTCCCTCCTAAGCCCTGCCCTCTCCCTGACTTTCCCGTCACTGTAGATGGCACTACCATCCTTCCTGTCTCACAAGCCCACAAAATTGGTGTCATCCTCGACTCCGCTCTCTCGTTCACCCCACCCATCTAATCTGTCACCAAAACCTGCTGGTCTCACCTCCGCAACATCGCCAAGATCCGCCCTTTCCTCTCCATCCAAACCGCTACCTTGCTGGTTCAATCTCTCATCCTATCTTGACTGGATTACTGCCTCAGCCTCCTCTCGGATCTCCCATCCTCCTATCTCTCCCCACTTCAGTCTAAACTTCACTCTGCTATCCGGATCATCTTTGTGCAGAAACGCTGTGGGCATGTTACTCCCCTCCTCAAAAATCTCCAGTGGCTGCCAGTCAACCTATGCATCAAGTAAAAACTCCTCACTCTGGGCCTTAAGGCTCGCCATCGCCTCGCCCCCTCCTACCTCACCTCCCTTCTCTCGTTCTACAACCCAGCCCACCCCCTCCACTCCTCTACCGGTAACCTCCTCATTGTACCTCGCTCTCGCCTGTCCCGCCGTCGACCCCTGGCCTACGTCCTTCCCCTGGCCAGGAATGTCCTCCCTCCGCACATCTGCCAAGCTAGCTCTCTTCCTCCCTTCAAAGCCCTACTGAGAGCTCACCTCCTCCAGGAGGCCTTCCCAGACTGAGCACCCTTTTTCCTCTCCTCCTCCCCATCCCCCCCCACCCTATCTCCTTCCCCTCACCACAGCACCTGTATATATATTTGTACAGATTTATTACTCTATTTTACTTGTACAGATTTATTATTCTATTTATTTTGTTAATGATGTGCATATAGCTTTAATTCTATTTGTTCTGACGACTTTGACACCTGTCTACATGTTTTGTTGTCTGTCTCCCCCTTCTAGACTGTGAGCCCGTTTTTGGGTAGGGACTGTATTTATTTGTTGCCAACTTGTACTTCCCAAGCGCTTAGTACAGTGATCTGCACACAGCAAGCACTCAATAAATACAATTGAATGAATGAATGAATGAACGCTAACATTTCAGACCATAACCAAAAAGGCTCAAATGGAGTTTGGAAAGACCAACAGATCAGAAGGCATATGATTTATGATAGCAAAATCACAAAGTTTAAGTGGATAGAATGGAGGCAAAAATGTTCAGCATCTCCCACAACAAATGGTCATGGGGATACCTTGAAACCTGAAGGCTGTAGATTCAAAACAAAACAAAACACTTCTTCACTTAGTGGATAAAAATTATACAGAATTGGTTATTACATTAAGTTAAGCAGGCAGAAAACATCAATACGTTCAAGGAGAGGCTTGGATAAATTCATGAATTGAAAGCCCATAATGTACTACCAGAGAAAAAGTTAGAGATGTAGGGCAACATTTAGGTATGTCAGATTGCACATCCTCTAACATTAGAGTGACTATCAAAAAGACAACTCTCACCCAATTCCTCCAAGAACTCTGTTGTTGAAAAATCACTATGTTCTTAATGTTAATTCAAAATAAATGAAAAGATATCACTAAAAGTGGCATGAAACATTGTGTTGTCTATTACTGAACACACATTCTTACTTTCCCCATACTTAAACTGGAGCACTTGGTGCTCAGGGAGAAAGAATCTGAGTAAGGGCCCTATTCTCCCAGATCTCAGATACTAGTAAATTAAACTACAGTCTCTAAAACTATCTGCATTGGCTTTATGCTGCTTTAAACTCCATTTCTCTTTCCTTCCCTTTTTATGCATTACATAAGGTTCTTACTTTCTCCTGGTTCTAGAACATCTTCCTAGGAATGCCCTGCCAGCACCTAAGCTTCAAAAAGTACAAAACTCTCCTAAACCCACTCCTCGTAGTCTATCGCAGACAACCAGACGACATCTTCTGTTGCAGAAGTTCACAATCTTGGTGCCATTTTTGCTTGATCTCTGTCTTTTACCTGTTACTTTCAGCTTGTTATTAAATTCTACTGGTCTTTCTTCCACAACATTTCCGAGTTCTGAACTTTCCACTCCATCAGGGTATCCACCACCTAGCTCTGAACTCTCCTCCTCACCAGTCTCTCTGCCTCCTACCTTACTGCTCGGAAACATTCGGCACATCACTCCATTCTTCTTTTTTAAAATAGTATTTGTTGAGTGCTTCTATGTGACAAGCACTGTACAAGTGCTGGGGTAGATACAAGCTAATCAGGTGGAATACAGTCCATATCCCACATGGGGCTCACAGTCAATCTCCTTTTTACAGATGAAGTAATTGAGGCACAAAAAAGTTACGTGGTTTGCCCAAGGTCACACGGCAGACATGTAGCAGAGCCAGAATCAGAAACCAGGTCCTTCTGACTGCCAGGCAGCATTTGCTGATGGATTACCACCATCGCCAGGTCTTGTCATCCTAACAATCACCCTAACACGTTATGCATATATCAATGTATGTACTCCAAATAGTGGTTTTTATAGTAAATCATTCATAAGCGCTCAATAAATACGATTGATGATGATGATATCTACCCACCTCTTCCATTACATTAGAAGTTCCTTGAGAGGACGAAAATGTCTTTTAGTGTTATTTTAGTCTCCCAAATCCAGTTTAGTGCTCTGCATACAGCAGGTGTTCAATAAATACTAATATTAAGATTAATATTCTATAATTATAATTATGGCATTTATTAAGCACTTACTATGTGCAAAGCACTGTTCTAAGCCCTGGGGAGGTTACAAGGTGATCAGTTTGTCCCACAGGGGGCTCACAGTCTTCATCCCCATTTTAAAGATGAGGTAACTGAGGCCCAGAGAAGTGAAGTGACTTGCCCAAAGTCACACAGCTGACAAATGGCGGAGCCGGGATTTGAACCCATGACCTCTGACTCCAAAGCCCGTGCTCTTTCCACTGAGCCACGCTGCTTCTCTACGCTGCCTCACTGCTTATTTACTGATTTTTAGTAAAAAATGTTTATTATAAAAGGATTATTTATTAACCCATTAATGATATTTGTGAGTGCCTAACGAGTGAATGGCACTATAGTAAATGGTACTTCAGAAGTCACCAAGGATTGATTAGAGGAGCTTCTGTGAATGAACTGAAACTGCAAATACCTTCAGCTCTCTACAACAGAACTGAATTCAATAACTCACGGCCATCCTGGATGGTGGTAGGATGGGAGTGCAGGAGCAGCCTGACACTGAATAACCAGGGATAGGCTGCTGACAACCAATGCCAAAAAACAGCAGTGGCCAGGACCTGGGGCCACAACAGTGAATAGGAGACCCCAAACAAAAACAAAATCTGTGAATGCCAAGAGACCTCTGAATACGTTTCCCGCCCCCAGATGTTTACAATCTAATTGGGGAGGGAGGGGGAGGACACAGGCAGAAATGGATAATTAGTAGGAGCAAGAGGCAGAAAATGTTAGAACGAGTAGACGTATGACAGAATGGAATAGCTGTATGAAAAGATGCATTTACATATGTTCTTAAAGTGCTGATGGTAACTGTTGGGCTGACATGAATAGGATGTTGTGATGGTCACTCATCCTAGGTGCCTTCTAATGTTTAACCTTAGAATAAACTTTTTCCAAACCTGTCGTTTCCATAGAGGATAGCAGAAAGGGAAATCATGGACTTCCTGGAAGAATGTGCACCCTCTTTATTGTAATGGAAATACACAATATTTAATGCTTAATATCTTTTTTCAGCCTCTCCAGCAGCACACACATTTTCCTAATCTGCCTTCTCATCAAGCCATGGTGGTCCATAACAAACCCATGATTTTTTTAATCAAGCATTTCTATTTTTCAGTTCTATTCAAGCTGTCCTTTTGTGGTAAGCTTGGCTCACAGAAAGAAAGGAAATGTATGCTCTCACTTGAAGAATTCTGAACTCCTTGAAGGAGAGACCTATTCAAATGCAAAATAATAAATGGCACTGCAATACTTTATCTTATTTGAAGCCAATAGTTCTAGTTGGTATTATTATTTCCAAGTTTATAGCAAAAAGTGCATACACTGCTAACAAGTTAATTTTTTTTTAATTCCAGAGTTTAAAACATGAGAAATTTAGTTTGATTTGGTCAAACTTACTGTACTAAGAGCTTGGGAGAGTACAATATAACAAAGTTGGTAGACATGTTTCCTGCCCAAAATGAGCTTACAGTCTAGAGGAGAAGGCAGACATTCATATAAATAAATAAATTACAGATACATGCGTAAGTGCTGTGGGGCTGAGTGGGTGAATAAAAGGCACAAATCCAAGTATAAGGGCTATACACAAGGGAGTGGGATGAGGAAATGAAAGCTTAGTTGGGGAGAGCCTCTTAGAGATGTGTTTTTAATAAAGCTTTGAAGATGGGAAGAGTGATCATCTGTAGGCTATGAAGAGGGAGAGCATTCCAAGACAGAAGCAGGACATTGGCAAGGAGTCAGCGACGAGATAGAGTGAGTAAATTGGGATTACAGTAGCAAAGTATGCAGGCTGGGTTGTAGTAGGAAATCAAGAAGGTAAAGTAGGAGGGTGCAAGGTGATTGAGTGCTTTAGAGCCGATGGTAAGGAGTTTCTGTTTGAAGCGGAGGTGCGTGGGCAACCACTGGAGGTTCTGGAGGAGTGGGAAAACATGGACGGAACACTTTTGTTTGTAGAAAAATGATCTGGGCAGCAGACCGAACTATGGATTGGATTGGAAAGACGAGGGCAGAAGGTCAGGCAAGGAGGCTGATATAGTAATCAAGGCATATCAGGATAAAGTGCTTGGATTGATGTGGTAGCAGTTTGGATAAAGTGCTTGGATTGATCTGGTAGCAGTTTGGACGGAGAGGAAAGGGCAGATTTTAGCAATGTGAGGATTGAATTGACAAGATTTGTGACAGACTGAATATGAGAGAGGAGTCAAGGATAACACCAAGGGGTTATGGGTTTGTGAAACATGAGCATGGTGGTGCTATCTACAGTGATGGGAAAGTCAGGGAAGGCCAGGGTTTGGATGGGAATATGAGGAGCTCTGTTTTGGACATGTTAAACTGGAGATGTCAGTGGGTCATCCAAGTAGAGATATCAAAAAACAATTGGCTAAAATTCAAAAGCATTTGTGAAGTACTATACTCAGTTTACTTTCTTGGAGCATGAAGAGCCATTTTGTAGGCTTTCAAATATACTTTGAGATCCTATTTCACCCTCTGTAATTCACCTTACCTGCAAAACATTAGTCATCCCCCATATGCTACCTGCAAAACTGATTTGCCCTGCTGCTACCAAAACTTGAAAAATACATAAACCAAAAGATAAGAATGTTGACTCTATTCTGCCTCTTTTGCCTCTTGACAAAAATCAATACTTTGACTTTCGTCTTATTCTAGCTATCCTAAACCACACTTGCCTCACTTCCAATTTTGACTTTGATGTTAACTACAGAAGAATGTTGTTTTGTTGGTACAGCCTTCTCTTCCTTTCAAATAATACTTTAAACTAAACCTACCTACTCCTTTGTTGGTGGGTCTACTCTTCCACTCTAACTACTGCTATATATGCTGGGTCCTACAAAAACTCCTATTATCTGGCTCTAGTATCAAGTCTTCCTTTCCTAACCAGCAATGTTTACTCATTTTGCCAGTACAAATTCTAAGTATAAGCATTGTTTTAAATTTCTTCCCTTTGATTTCATTTTCTAGATGTAACATTTTATCTTTCCCCTTCTACCAATGATGTCTAGGCTCTGGGCTTCTGACTGAGCTCGTCTTCAACATTGTGAGCTCATCCTCTAGACTGTGAGTGTGTTGTGGGCAAGGATTGTCCTTCTTTGTTGCCATATTGTACTTTCCCAAGCATTTAAAATACAGTACATTGCACACAGTAAGCACTTAACAAATATGATTGAATGAATGATTCTGTACTTGGTTTCCAAATTAATGAAGAGGGTGAAAACAATCACAATACATGTATTTAAAAGGAGCAAAATCAAAACTATCTTCTCCCAAAATCCTGAACAAGATGGAATTCTTAAGGTTCTCAGGGTTTTCAGTTTTGTGTCCACTCAAAACAAAAGGATAGGAAAATTAGTATTTTTAAAAGAAAGCTAGATCACCTGGAGGAGGGGCTAAAACCCTTGGATTGAGCCCATGCAGACATGAATTTCGGTTACTGTTTCTCTGTACATGCTCTGCTGACCCAAGGCTACACATGAACTGTCAGCTGGAATTCCTGAATATAAAGCTATATTCAGCAGCTGCCATACCCTGTCGCTTTCCAGGATTTAAAAGCCTCACACCCACCATAAGCTTGAGACCAGTGAAGATGTGCCTCAGGAGAGTGGCTTCTTACTCCTGGAAAATACAGCACCTAACTGCATAAGGGATTCAGACTTAAGGTAAGAAGAATGATGCCGTAAAAGGGGAAGATAGAGTGAGCTTAGGAAGAGCTTAACAAATATCATTTAAAAAGTCAGTCATATGTGTAATTCTATTCTATTCTACTACTGTTCTATTCTACTACTTTTATTTGAATGGCTATGATTCCACCGACCCTTCTTTCAAAACCAAAGTACTGCATGCTTTATTAGACAGAATGACCCTCTCTGCAGACATTAAAGAGACCTAAAAATATAACACCATCGTAGACTTCAGTCTATTACTTTACCTAAGCAATGAATTTACTCTTTTGAACTTCTGATAAAGTGTTACGCCTATTAAGTCATTGCCATGACCAGAATTTTATCTCAGTATTCTCAGTAAGTCTGTCAGATTGATTCAAGAGTAAACTAGCATGGCAGCCCACACAATTTCTAGTCAAACCTTCTTCAGTTCCTTCTCTTTGCCACTTTCATACAAACTTGAATTCATCAAAATCCATTCATTTTTTAAAATCCATTCATTATTAAATGAATAAAATCAATTCTTTTTTAATATGGAAATTCTTGTTTGAAGAATTCTTGATTTAACAATCAAGCAAAACACTCACTATATTTTTCCCCAAACTTTCTCTGGTCACAATAAGAAATACATAGTACTTTAGATTATGTGTTCTCTGCCTAGGGACTGAGTGAGATTTCAAGACATTGGAGGAAACTGAGAAAGCACTTAAACAGCTTAGGGAAAGGAAGGCTCAACAAAGAAAGAAAGTTTACTTTATACCTATGGTGGGCGTAGGCTGAGATTAAATGAGTAAATAATAATGCCTCTGTACTTGGAAGTTGTGAACAAGTGAGAAGTAATTTACTACTTAGAGAAGCAGAGTAGTAAATTCCCCCTTTTAGACTGTGAGACCACTGTTGGGTAGGGACTGTCTCTATATGTTGGCAACTTGTACATCCCAAGCACTTAGTATAGTGCTCTGCACACAGTAGGTGCTCAATAAATACAATTGATTGATTGAAGCAGAGTGGCTCAGTGCAAAGAGCCCAGGCTTTGGAGTCAGTGGTCACGGGTTCAAATCCCAGCTCCGCCAATTGTCAGTTGTGTGACTCTGGGCAAGTCACTTAACTTCTCTGTGCCTTAGTTACCTCATCTGTAAAATGGGGATGGACTGTGAGCCCCCGTGGGACAACCTGATCACCTCGTAACCCCCCCAGCAATTAGAACAGTGCTTTGCACATAGTAAGCACTTAATAAATGCCATTATCATGATTATTATTACTATTTTAGAGCAAGAAAATAAATTGGGATAAAAATCAGCGAAGAATCTTCGTATTCCCTAACTCCCACAACCTCCTAGCACCTTCATTTGCCATTATTATCATTAACAGCATTTACTGAATGTAAGCATGTGCACAGCACAGCACTGTCCTAGGTATTTTGGGTAGGAGTCAGATGTTTCAGCAGCTAATTGGTTGCCCCAGGGTGACACAAGACAGAGGATGCATAGGTTAATACCCTGGGTGCCCCTCTTCTAATGTTGTGCAAGTCGGGTGGTCAGAATTGTTTTGGGGTCCTCCCTCACATCTCACACTGTCCTCTGAAATCAATCATATTTATTGAGCGCTTACTTGTGCACAGCACTGTACTAAGCACTTGGGAAGTACAAGTTGGCAACATATAGAGACAGTCCCTTCCCAACCGTGGACTCACAGTCTAAAAATGAAATGAAATGTCTCTGCCACAAAGTTTGTTTCCTTTTAAGATTTTTTGCTAAGCAGCTGGGAATAAGCAATACAATAAAGCTAACAGACATGATCCCTGCCCTTAGGGGGCTTATAACCTAGTAGAGAAGACTACAATCTAGTGGAGAAGCTTACAATTACTGGTAACTGAACATGGCTCCATCAAAGACCATTTCATTTGTTTTTCTGCCATTTGCACCCAGCTAAACTGCAAGTGTGAACAGTAGTAATACCAATGATGGAATGTAGCTAGTGGGTAGATTCAAGAGAATAATCAGATCAGTCACATTATCTGTCCCACATAGGGAGAAGAGTTTTGCACTTGGTCCCAGGGCAGAGAAGCCCCTTGGTGCAAGGGAAGGAGAACAAACAAGAGAAGAGGGAAGGCTGAGTGTGATTTGGAGTGTAATTTTTACTTATTTAGTGAGCCCATTCATCAGGTTGGGGCTGTTTGGCGGATTGAACATAACTGTAAACAGAATCTCACAAAGTGGGACAGTGCAATCAATCAATCATATTTATTGAGCGCTTACTGTGTGCAGAGCACTGTACTAAGTGCTTGGGAAGTACAAGTTGGCAACATATAGAGACAGTCCCTACTCAACAGTGGGCTCACAGACACATTTTCAAGGAACATATTATGACTGTATTGTGGTGCATGTCTGTTGGCCCTCTCCACACCCCAAATTCCTAGTACTGTGCTCTGTACGTAGTAGGAGCTGTTGATGTTAATGCTGTTGGAGATGTATCTTATTCCCTAAGAACACAGAGGACTTTAAACTCAATGGCATCAGCACTGTTTTGGCAAATATCCAGAGGTGCCTATTACTGTCTAGCACTGACACCTACAGAAAAGGACTGCTCAACTTATAAAGAAGCATCCTGCCATTATAATAATAATAACAATTATGATCAAAAGACTTGACAACATATGTGCTTCAAATACTACTACTAATAATAGCAATTGTGGTATTTGTGCAGCTCTTACTATGTGCCAAATACTGAACTATGAATTGGGTAAATGTGAGATAATCAGGTTGGACAAACTCCCTGTACTACATGGAGCTCACAGTCTAAGTGGGAGGGAGAAAATATAATGAATCCCTATTTTGCAGATGAGGAAACTAAGGCCGCTAGACAAAAATAAAAATCAAGGAAACCCTGAGGTGGTAATTGTTTCTTCTCTCCTTTTTTTAAAAAAAATTTCTATCTTATTGCCTTTCATAGTCAATCATGTTTACTGAGCACTTACTGTGTGCAGAGCACTGTAGAGAGCTTGGGGGAGAACAACAAAAGACACATCCCATGCCCACCATGAGCTTATGGTTTTGAGGGGGAGAAGGACAATAATATAAACAATAATAATAATAATTGTGGTGTTTGTTGGTGCTTCCTATGTGCCAGACAAAGTATTAAGTGCTGGGGTAGATTCAAGTAAATTGGGTTGGACACAGTGCCTGTCCTACATGAGCCTCCTAGTCTTAATCCCCATTTTACAGATCAGGTAATTGAGGCACAGAGAAGTTAAGTGGCTTGCCCAAGGCCACACAGCAGACAAGTGGTGAAGCTGGGATTAGAACCCATGACCTTCCCACTCCCAGGCCCATGCTCTATCCACTACACCACGCTGCTTCAAAATTATGAATATATACATAAGTAATGTGGGGCTGGAGGGGTGATGAGTAAAGGGAGTAAGTCAGGGTGATGCAGAAGGGAGTACGAAAAGAGGAAATGTGGGCTTAGTCAGGGAAGGCTCTTGGAGGAGATGTGTCTTCAGTAAGGCTTTGAAGATGGGGAGAGGAACTGTCTGTTGGATATGAGGGACAGAGGGTGTTCCAGGCCAAAGGCAAGATGTCGGCAATGAGATAGACGAGATCCAGTTATAGCGAGACGGTTAGCATTACAGGAAAGAAGTGTGCAGGCTGGGTTGTAGTGGGCAAGGTGATCGAATGCTTTAAAGCCAACAATAAGGAGTTTCTGTTGATGTGAAGGTGGATGGACACCCACTGGAGATTCTTGAAGAGTGAGAAAACATGAACTGAACGTTTTTGTAGAAAAATGATCTGGGCAGCAGAGTGAAGTATGAACTTGAGTGGGGAGAGACGGAAAACAGGGAGGCTTATACAGTAATCAAGGCAGAATAGGATAAATGCCTGTATTAATATGGTAGCAATTTGGATGGACAGGAAGGGGCAGCTTTTTAGCAATGTTATGAAGGTAGAACAAACAGGATTTAGTGATGACTTGAATTATGTGGGCTGAATGACAGAGGAGTCAAGGATTACCTCAAGGTTATGGGCTTGTGAGGCAGGAAGGATGGTGGTGCCATCAACAGTGACGGAAAAGTGAGCAGGAGGAAAGGGTCTGGGTAGGAAGACAAGAAATTCAGTTTTAGCAATATTAAGTTGGATGTGACAGGAGAACATACACGTAGAGATGTCTTGAAGGCATGAGGAAATGCGAGAGTGCAGGGAGGGAGAGAGATCAGGGCTGGAGATGTAGATTTGGGTATCATCTGCACAGAGGTAGTAGTTGAAGCTATGTGAGTGAATGAATTCTCCAAGGGAGTGGGTGTAGATGGAGAAAAGAAGGGAATCCAGAAATGAACCTTGAGGGACACCAACTTAGGTAGTGGGAGGAGCCCACAAAAGAGACTGAAAATGAGCAGCCAGAGAGACAGGGGGAGAACCAGGAGAGAAAAGTGTCAGTGAAACCAAGTTGGATGATGTTTCCAGGAGAAGGGGTGGTTGACAGTATCAAAGGCAGCTGAGAAGTCAAAGGGGATTAGGATGGAGTAGAGGCCATTGGACTTGGCAAGGAGGAGATCATGTGTGGCCTTTTAAGAGGGTAGTTTCTGTGGAGTGAAGGAGACAGAAGCCAGATTAGAGGGGACAAGGAGAGAATCGGAGGACAGGAATTTGAGACAGCAGGTGTAGACAACTCGCTCTAGGAGTTTGGAGAGGAATGTTAGGAGAGAGATGGGGAAATAACTAGAGGGAGCTATGGGGTGAAGGGAGGGGTTTTTTTAAGTTAGGGGAGACATAACTGTGTTTGAAAGCAGTGGGGAAGAAGCCATTGGAAAGAGAACCGTGGTTCCATAAGCAATTCTGATACTGACGTTATGATTGCAATTTTTGGCAGCAAAGGCTGAGTGGTGGTGTTCCAAACAACTGACTATTAAATAGTAATGTTTATGGTTTCCTGCATGATCCAATTATGCCACCTAGAAACCTGCCTCTTCACAATAAATCAATTCGGTTTGAAGATTCCATCAACATATCTGTCATGATTGTTCTTCCCAGTAACGGAATTATATTTTGTATGTGATTTTAGAATCCAATTTTAGCTAGATCTAAAGAGGAGAATGCATTGTGTAAAATGATTTATCAGTTGTTTTGTGGCTCTTGTAAGCCTGGAACTGAATAGAGTTTATCAGTAAAATGCAGACAGGGAAGGAGAACTAGTCAGAGAAAATCTTTCTATTTCATAAAGTTATATGAATAGATTTCTACTAAATACTTTCATTTCCTTTGCAAAAGTTTTCAAATGCACAGCATCACCATGATAATATTTACCACAAAATAATTTTGGATCTTCTGAAGTGGTTCTACAATCATCATTATTTAACCTAGGAAGGCAGAGTACTGCTGTAAATAAAAATATCAAGATAAACTTGCCTTGCCCTATTTAGGTAATAACTCTCAAAAAGTGCTTTTTGCCGCAGACTGTTAAAGAAAAGAATCTATCCATTCATTAAATCGTATTTATTGAGCACTTACTGTGCACAGAACACTGTACTAAGCACTCAGGAAGTACAAGTCAGCAACATATAGAGACAGTCCCTACCAAATTGTTGAATAAAGGCCTCAGAATCACAGACTACAATCAGAGAAATAAAATGATTTCAAGAAGTAATCTGAAATGCTGATTTGTTTATACAGGAATCACTTCACCTTATTACAGTACTTTTCAAATGGTTCTATTCTCTTTTGTTCCCTCCTAAGCCATATCTCCTCTCACGTTCTACTGATCTCCCACTGCCATATGTAAAGGTTTTTTCATTCTCCTTTCCATCCCTGCCTTTTGCCTCTCATTTTTCACTTCTCTTTCATCTTCACCCCAGGCAAGCACAGTGCTACACATTCTTTCAATAAATCGTTATAGTTTCCTACTGCTGGCTTAGTGTGCTTCCCTTACAAATAAGTCACAGGGAAACTTGTGCAGCTGTTTCCCTTTTACACAATGCCATCATGTTATACAGGACAATACACAGCACCCTGTAACACATCACCATAAACTGCTGCATGCTCATGCAGTATACGTAACATAATGGCATCACACAAGTCCAGGTGAATCTCTGGGAGAGTACCTTTATCCCGCCCCACCTTTCATTACTCTAGAGTTACTCTGTTACCATTATAGGTCCCTGTTAACACAGATGTCACTTCCAAACTGAGCAGGGAGCTTTTAAAATGTCAACAATCTCTACCCTGAGGCCTGCTCATAACCACCCTTGTGGCCATGACATCTTGATGAGATTGCTTGCCTTGTATGCCTCCTGAAACCTGCCTAGGCCATGAAGCAGGGTTAAAAAGCATCCAATCTACGGATAACGGAAAAATTACTGTTTCGATTAAGACCGTCTTAAAGGATCAATTCTGACCTTTCAATAATAGTTTCCTAACATGGTCATTTCTACTAGAACCTGGAGTAGTGTTCTTGAAGAACTCAAAGTTTTGGGAAAATTACGTTATACCAAGCATTGAGTCAATGGAAATAAAAGGAATAATAATGATAATAATAATAATAATGGTATTTGTTAAGCACTTACTATGTGCCAAGCACTGTTCTAAGCTCTGAGGGGGATTCAAGGTAATCAGGTTGTCCCACGTGGGGCTCACAATCTTAATCCCCATTTTACAGATGAGGTAACTGAGGCACAGAAAAGTTAAGTGACTTGCCCAAAGTCACACAGCTGACAAGTGGCAGAGCCAGGATTAGAACCCATGACCTCTCTCTCCCAAATCCGTGCTCTTGCCACTAAGCCATGCTGCTTCTGGAATGAAGAATAAATATGAAGATACCACCATGATGGTTTTAGCTATAATCAATCAATGGTATTTATTGAGTGCTTACTATGTGCAGAATGTGGTAGTAAGTTCTTGGGAGAGTACAATATAACAGAATTAGCAGACAGGTACCCTGAGAATGAGTTTACAGTCCAGAGGACTGTGTACAACTTGTACTTCCCAAGCGCTTAGTACAGTGCTCTGCACACAGTAAGCGCTCAATAAATACGATTGAATGAATGAATGAATATAATTCCTGTATTATTATTTTCACTACCAGCAGAATGTTTGACCCCTTATCACTCATTGTTATTTAATGTAACAAATGTTTTTACAAGGTTGCAAAAACAAAGAAACACAAAGTTCTGTATGGTACAGACTGACAATGTATTCACTCTCATTTCTTCTTACTCCAAATCTGCCTAAGACAACTTTTGGATCATGTTATACCCAGGACAGACTCATGCTGTGGGAAAAACAAAAACAAGAAAATGACTAGAGAAGTTTGTTTGCCCTTGAAGAAATGGTTAGGTGTTTGGGTCCATTTTGAGGCACACAATAACAAGCATTATCTCTTTTCCTCTAAGGATTATTTACCCTCTTAAGGTATTGTCAAATCCTCCTGATACACTTAGGGAAAAATGGCCAGTATCCTGAAGATGGAGATTAGTGACTGAAGGCTGTCAGAATACCATATTTTCCTTTTTACCAACTATCTTTGCTTATGGGACTTTTGAACTTTCTGCTAGACTGAGATGCTTTTTTAATCATGATAAAATAGGCTAAATCTAGGGCAGCCACTAATGGCATTTGAGGATAATGGACCCAAATGGAACCCATCCATTATTTTGAACATATTATGCAGGATACACAACGTAATATAATGAAGTCATAAGGAAATGCACAGAATTTTGAGCATGACTCTAGGAGGAGCCTGATGGCCCCACTCTCTCAATCGTATTTATTGAGTGCTTACTGTGTGCAGAGCACTGTACTAAACGCTTGGGAAGTACAAGTTGGCAACGTATAGAGACAGTCCCTACCCAACAGTGGGCTCACAGCCTAAAAGGGGGAGACAGAGAACAAAACCAAACATACTAACAAAATAAAATAAATAGAATAGATATGTAAAAGTAAAATAAAGAAATAAATACAGTAATAAGAGGAGAGCCATCGGCTCTCCTGTAAAGTCCCCATAATCACAAGCGCCATTGCTGCATGTTGTGACTTGGTCACTAGAGCCAAGGCACAGAAAAGCAGGTGCTTAAAATTAAAATCACCACTATAAAGGAATCCAGAGCCATATCATCCTCTATACTGTAAGCTCGTTGTGGGCAGGGTATGTATCTGTTTGTTATACTGTACTCTTTGAAGCGCTTAGTGTAGTATTATACACACAGAAAGTGATCAATAAGTACAATGGAATTAATTGAAATTAGTCCTGGATGGGTGACAGAATAGTTGAAAACTATGGTTGTACTGTGCACTGTACGATCTCCCTTGAATTCCCCTTGCTCAATAAAGGGGTGGGGAAATAAGGAGGAGCAAATATGCACAATGTCTACTAAATATAATTTCTCAGAATGCCCTTGAATATAAGAGCCAAGTCTTAAACCTGGTGCAATACATTATGATTCTCTCTCTCCCATTTCACAATGATGAATGCAAAACTTTTCAGAAGAGAAAAATGCAGAGGGATAAATTTACTTGGCATCTCTGTCTTAATGCTACGAAAGCACCTTTAACAGCAGCTTTCAAAAATGTTGTGAAATAACAGGATTCCAAAATAAAACCATTAAAGATTTAAAAAAACCCAAAGCAAAGCTGCCAGCTCCATCTTTCCTAAGCCAGACAAAACTGTACCAAATGCAGATGACTAAGCCCAAATAAGATATGGAGATTAGAGTTATTTATTGTATTTGAAGTAGGACAGAACCTGCAGCATAGCTAGTTGCTAACATCAACCATCATAAGCGGTTTCATTTCACAACAGGTTCATTTTGAATACAGGTCACTTGGCAATATCTTGGTTAGCAGATCTCCATTGCTCAAATGCTTTCCAACTATGCTGATCTATTTTTATTCTGTAATAATGACTGCAGATTCATTTTCTAATTATGAAGTTTCTCCGGGTGTTCCTGTTTAACTGGGTTGAGTCTAATCGGGAAGGGAAAAAAATTACAATCAATAAAAGATATTTTCTCAATTGCTTGAGGTTTACCATGCCTCTCGGAAAAAGTTCCTCTCCGTTAAAGACAAGGACAAATTTATACTTACATGCAAATATATTACAAAATAAAGGATGTGAGTTTTCTTACAATAAAAACAAAGTTATCAAGAACTAGGAGTATGCTACACTTCAGAAGCTAAATCAGAGGAGTACAGATACTGCATTATGAATTTCCACTCACCTCAAATAAAAGATAAACTGATGGTCTGCCACTGTATTTGCTTACATTTATAAACGTGGGCTTAAAAACTGATTGTTAAGAGCACAGATTTGGGAGTCAAGGAATTTGAGTTCTAGATGCAGCCCTGTCACTGACCTAAAGTATGGCCTTATCCCATGCAAGTCACTTAACAAATTTGTCCCTCAGTTTTCAATCAATCAATAGTGTTTGCAGAGTGCTTACTATATGCAGAATACTGTCCTGAATGCAGTGCTTGGGAAAAGTACAATATAACAGAGTTGGCAGGGACATTCCCTACCCACAGAGTGACTGTATTCATTCAATTGTATTGAGTAAGCTTACTATGTGCAGAGCACTGTAGGAAGTGCTTGGGAAAGAACAATAAAACAATAATGAGTGGCAATCCCTGCCCACAATGAGCTCGCAGTGGTAGAGGACTGATTATCCTATATCCACCCCAAGGCTTAGAATAATGCTTGGGATATAGAAAGTGCTTAACAAATACCACAGTTATTGTTATCACTATTACTACTACCTGGGGATAACGCCTTACCTTCTAGGGAATGTTGTGAGGATCAAATGATATAACTGACATGAGTGCTTCAGAGATTAAAAAAAAACTTTACAAAATCAAGGAATTATCAGCATAAGGAAAATAAGAGGACCAATATTAAAAAATTACATTTCAATAAAAACCACTTTTCTCCCAACAATTATATAAACGCAAGAAATAAATGGGTCCTCTCTTCCAGTGGCAGAATGGCTAGGCTGTGCACCCTAAAATGCAATATGATACAGAATATTAAGAATGCTGGTTATTTGCCCTTATATACAAAGCACTTCATAAGGATTAATGCACTGATTGCATGGTTGAAATTAAATAGAAAGTGATTCCCAAAGGTGGCAACAGTTTTAAAACTTCAGGCTTTCAGTGTATCATATTATTACTACAATTTTGAGACACTGCCTCTCAAGGTATATTTATCAGGGATTTATTCACTATAGGATTATGATTCTAATTTTCATACTGTTCATTAAATATTTTTCCTTTCTGCAACATTATACTTAACACCTGTTCTCCCCCCTAGTTGACTGTATTTGGCCTGATTACCTGACATCTACCCCAGTGGTTACCACAGTGCTTGAACACATAGGAAATGTTTAACATATATGATTAAAAATGAATAAAAGTGTCTAACAGCCCTGGATTTCATTTATATGCTATATGATCAAAGATGAAGAGAATTACATCTCATTTCCTTAACTCAATTGAAAATGAAAATATGAAAGACCTGAAAATGAACTCAGTTGAAAGTATATAAGGTCTATTACTCAAATAGTCTTCTCAATGTATTTCTTGAAAACAAAATTAAAGGTGTTTCCAGGGTAGCCAGTAAAGGAGGAAAAGCAAAAATCAACGAAGATGAAAATATAACATGTTACTCCAGATATTTCAATCACTAAATCAATGGCATCTACAGAGTGCTTACTGTGTGCAGAGCACTGTATTAACTGCTTGGGATAATACAACACAACAGTTAGTAGACATATTCCCTGCTTGGAAACAGCTTACAGTCTAGAGAGAACGAAATGAAAGCCAAATCCCTTTATTTCCTAACAAATCACTTCCAAAGAACTCTGCATTTAAAAGGATGACAGCATTTTTCAAGAGTTCCTGTAGTGTTAAGGGAGGTGTAGACAAGAAATCACTTCTTAACCAACAGATCCGCCATCCAAAAATCCACCATTGGCTTCAGACTTTAGCCCAGATCTACATAAAAACACAGATCCAGGGGAAGGATGGGCTAACTAATCAATCTAATTTATAGCCCCACTGTTTCTCTCACCCAGATATAGCTTGTCTCATGTAATCACAAAGGCCCAGAGGCTGATGGACCTAAAATAGACAGTGAGACAGAAGCTGTGTTTTAAAATAATATGGATGTTTGTGTACACTTGCACTGCAATCTTCCTCAAGTCTCTTTTCAAGGAATGCAACCCGTCCCTGATTGTTATTTGAACAGACTGGTTCATAGGCTGAGGTCATTCCCAACAGTGCACTGCTATTTCCTGTTGTTTGAGATTAGGCTTCAGTGGGTCTTCAAGGTATTTGTTGTGTTCTCCCTGCTTAATATGTTTGGTTTCAGTTCACCATTCAGCAGCTGTTTGGCTATGTTGATACTCTCCATTGTTCTCTTGGGTCCCACCCAGCAAAGCTGTGTGTTGATGTGTACTGCCTCTAAGCTGATCATCTGACTGTATTCAAGCATCACACACTGGTAAATCAATCAGTGAATGGTATTTGTTGGACAGGTTACTGTGTGCACAGCACTGTACTAAGCGCTTCGGAAAGCACAATAAAACAGAGTTCGTTGACTAGTTCCCTGCCCATAATTTGTCCATTTCAAGTTAATTGTGGCTCACAATTAACACTGGTGGAAATGGTTCAAGAATAAAAGGTGCCAAATAATAATAATAATAATTATGGTATTTGTTAAGTGCTTACCATTTGCCAAGCACTCCTTAAAGTCATATGAGCCTTCTAGATGCAGGTCTGTACTTTAGTGTCCCTTGGTGCATTAATGAATCATGAGCTAACTAGCAAACAGTAACAATGGGATTTAAGGTGCCCAATGGGGACATGCACTGTTCTAAATGCTCTGAAAAGAACAACAGATGTTCCCCACCTGCAAGGAGTTTACACTCTGTTCAGTTAAGGCATTAACTGCCAGTTAAAATACTTAAACCCTCCTAAAAAGCTTTCCTTTTACTAAGTTTTCAGTAGTTGATCCCTTGAGGAATGTCTTAGGAAGGTTGTATTTCACTTTAGGAAGTCATCTTTTAGGGGTTTAGAAATGTTTGAGCTTTTGAGGAAAATAAGAGTTGAGAATCTTAAATGGCCCCGTACCTGACAATGCTATCAGAATAAAACACTATGTTGATTTTACTTTTTAGATTGTTTTCAAAATTGCTTAAGTCACAATACACTCAGTTCTTTCAGAGCACATATTTTCCCTATGCCCTTTTGCCTAGAATGTAGTTAATGAATCAGGCAGAATTTTGTTCAACAGCATGTGTAAATAGTGCAATCAACCAGTGGTATGTATTGAGCATGTATTATGTGCAGAATACTGCACTAAGTCTTTGGGAGAATTCAACAGAGGTAGTGGACATGGTCCCTGCCCATAACAAGTTTACACAGTGTCAGAAGAAACACTGTTAATGTGCACACTATCAGGCTCTGAGTGTACTCCAGCACTTAGTACAGTGCTTTGCACACAGTAAATGCTCAATACGAATGAAGAAGCAGCCCTAATTTTTTCTTAACAAGAAATTTTGCGACAAAGAAATAATAGTAAGAATAACTGTGGGTTTTGTTAAGTGCTTACTATGTGCCAAGCACTGTACTAAGTGCTGCGGTAGATACTAGATCATCAGGTCCCATCTGAAGCTCTCATTCAAGCAGCATGGCACAGTGGATAGAGCACAGGCCTGGAGTCGGAAGGTCATGGGTTCTAATCCCGACTCTGCCACTTGTCTGCTGTGGACCTTGGGAAAGTTACAACTTCTCTGGGCCTGTTACCTCATCTGTAAAATGGGGATTGAGAAGGTGCCCACGTGAGACAGCTGCCCAACCCGATTTTCTTGTATCTGCCCGAACTCTTAGGGCAGTGCCTCGCGCACAGTAAGCACCTAACAAATACCATAATTACTATTATTATTGAATACTATGTGCAGATCACTGTACTAAGAATTTATGTAGCCGACTTGTACTTCCCAAGGGCTTAGTACAATGCTCTGCTCACAGTAAGCGCTCAATAAATACGACCGAATGAATGAGAGTATGCTACAACAGAATTAGCAGACACATTCCCTGTCCTTAATGAGCTTACAGTCTAAAAGGGGAGATGGATATTAACATAAATAAGCAATTTATAATACATAAGTCAAAGATATGTACATAAGTGCTGCGGGCTGGAGGGTGGGACTCAGTCTCAGTAGGAGGGAGATCAGGTACTGAATCCCCATTTTGCAGATGAGGGAACTGAGGCAGAGAGAACTTCAGTGACACGAACAAGGTCACACAGCATAGTGACACGAACAAGGTCACACAGCAGGCAAATGGCAGAGCTGGGATTAGAACTCTGGTCTCTGATTACCACGCCCATGCTCTTTTCACTAGGCCATGCTGCTTCCCCACCCCTACACTTTAGGGAAACTGGATGCATAATCTTTTTATCCTGGAAAAATTCCCTTAAATAATAATAATGGCATTTATTAAGCGCTTACTATGTGCAAAGCACTGTTCTAAGCACTGGGGAAGTTACAAGGTGATCAGGTTGTCCCACGGGGGGCTCACAGTCTTAATCCCCATTTTACAGATGAGGTAATTGAGGCATAGAGAAGTGAAGTGACTTGCCCAAAGTCACACAGCTGACAATTGGCAGAGCTGGGATTTGAACCCATGACCTCTGACTCCAAAGCCTCTTTCCACTGAGCCACGCTGCTTCTATCAAGGGATTTTCTTAAATACTGAGGATACTTTTGGATAGAGAAAATAAAAGGTAAGCTACACAATAACAAGCAAATTTAGTGCCTAAATGTTACACATATTGCTTAAGCTTTTTAGTTCACAGTTAATCTTGAAGCTCACAAAAGTTTTTATCTGATCGAAGAGGAGCTGTAGCCCCTTGTTAAAATTTTATAGACCTTTGGTATTTTCAGGGGTTTGTTTTATAGGTACAATTTGCTGCTTTAATCTCACCCAATTTTCATGGTGTAAATCATAGTGTATAAAAATGTCCTAAAAGGAGACATGTGCTGAAGGGAAGTACTTAATTACACTTAGTGCCTGATTTAGCAGTTAGCTGGGCTTTGCCACGTGCCCAACCCAAAGTAATCCAGCAATACAAATCTACATAAACAACACAGTCATAATTGGGATTTTAAGTGTCTCCCATTTGTGTTTTGTTTCATTTTGATAAAGGTTTATCTTTTTTTTTTGTTTTCTCTTCCCTTCTGTGTGTGCTCAAAGTAAGAACTAAATGATTTAGGACCTTCACTCTGAAAATAGAGAGGTAGGTATCCAGGTCTAATCTCTAAAAGCAGAACTTCAAATAAGCACACTGCTGCTGGTTAGTGTCTTTTCAGATAGCCTTATTCCGTTTGACAACAACAATAAAATGCATTTCTTTTACACTAATTACATGGTGGAAATGCCCACATGTTTCCAAGTTTCAACTGTATTTTTAACACCCTAATAATTCATTTTCTTAAATTCTATTTTATAGAACATATTGTGTACCACCAGCTTACCTCAGGGTGTTTGAAAACTGTGTTCTTTCAGTAAGAAAAACAACTCAGGCTCTTGCTTTCACTGACCAAATATTTCAGAACAATGGCAGCTGTCCTGAGCTAGCAGCATAGGATCACACATTTGGATCAGCTGTTACCACCACCAACCACCACTGTTTTCACAGCCCATGGTAAAAACTGGTTAAATAGCTAAGTGCTGGGGTCCCCAACAGGAGCAGACCCAAAATAGTTTTGGGGGCAAGGGCAAGAGGGGGGGCTAAGCCAATTAATGTCTCTAACTTAGTCGACTGTTATTTAGATGAACATCATAGGACCCATGTGCACAGAGCTCTGTATTAAGTGCTTGAATGCCTCACCCACAATTACAAACTCTCCCCACATTTCTCCACTGAATAAACTTCCTACTCCAATTTGCTTGCAACCACCCCAGCACTCAGTACAATGACTGGCACATAGTAAGCTTCTCTGGTGCTAACCTTCTCACTGCACCTTGATCTCATTAATCTCACTGCCGACCTCTCTTACCTCTTACCACATCTTACCTCTGGCCTGGAGCGCTCTCCTTCCTCATATCAAACAGATAATTGCTCCGTGCTTCTTGTTCAAAGCCTTAAATAAGGCATTTCAAAGCCTTATAGAAGGCACATCTCCAGGAAGCCTTCCCTGACTGAGCCCTCCTTTCCTCCCACTCCCTTCTGTGTCACTCATACTTACTCCTTCATTCACCCTCCCTCCCTTCCCCATAGCACATATGTATATATCAGTCTATATCTTTATTTTTCTATTTATTTAATGTCTGCCTCCCCCTCTGGACTGTGAGCTCATTGTGGGCAGGGAATGTGCCTGATGTTGTACTGTACTCTCCCATGCACTTAGTACAGTGCTTTGCATAAAGCGCTCAATGAATGAAGAACCAGCACTTAGTACAGTGCCTGGCACATAGTTACTTAACAAATACCATAATAATAATTATTATAATTAGAGGCCAGTTAACTACTCTAATTATTAGAGGCTTTAGCACTAATGACATTAAGTTCTTAGAATGTGTGAAGCACTGTACTTAGTGTTGTGGAGAAATAGAAGGGTATTAATTGAAACACATCCCTGAATGTATGACTAAGCACTTAAATACCACAATTATTATTATCATTATTACTATTAGCTACAGGCTTACCCCCAGTAAGGGCCTGGATAATGACATAACCCAGCTCTGTCACTACTTTTCATCTTGTGGTCCTGCAACACTGAGAGCAAGGAGCCACACCTATGAAGTGGTGACAAGTCTGTTCAAACATATGTTTGATACTGACAAGAATTTGAAGTGAATCCTCATTTAGAATAAATCGGGGAAAAGGTAATGGCATAAAATGAGTACTGCCAAATACTGGGAACATATGAGGAAGACTGAACCTCAGGGTGAATGAACTTTTTCACCAAGAAATTCCAACCTTGGAATGGATCGAGTGTGATGTTCCCTGCCCATAACGAGTTTACAGTCTAGAGAATGAAGTTGACAAATAAAAAAATAAGCTCCCTCTTTTTATTGTTGCTTTTTCAGATGAAATTATCCTGTGTTTCCGTTCTTCCATCATCCATTGAGACTGTGTGGCCTCTGTGGAACAAGGGATGTGTTTCAATTAATACCCTTCTATTTCTCCACAACACTAAGTACAGTGCTTCACACATTCTAAGGACTTAATGTCATTAGTGCTAAAGTCTCTAATAATTAGAGTAGTTAACTGGCCTCTAATTATAATAATAATTATTATGGTATTTGTTAAGTAACTATGTGCCAGGCACTGTACTAAGTGCTGGGGTGTATACAAGTAAATTGGGATGGACACAGTCTGTGTGTCTTGTGGGGCTCACAGGCTCAATCCCCCTTTTACAGATGAGGTAAGTGAGGCACAGAGAAGTGAAGTGACTTACCCAAGGTCCACACAGCAGACAAGTGGCAGATCCAGGATTAGAACCCACAACCATCTGACTCCAAGGTCGATGCTGTACCCATTATGCTATGCTGCCTTATTGAAAATAGCTACAAGAATACCAATTAGTACCAATTTTGAGGATTGTTTCTCTATCATGTCCACCGGGAATGGAATCAAGACTTTTATTTTTATATATGGAGGTCAACAGTCAGACAGCTAAAGGCAAGAGCTCTCAGTCCCTGCCAGCTGGCTTCTGAAATGGTGTCCATCAGGTGAAGACTTCGTACATCATGCACAGAGGAGCAACATGGCCTAGCGGAAAGAACACAATCCTGGGAGTCAGAAAAACTAGATTCTCAACCCTGCTCTGCCACATGTCTGCTCTGTGACCTTTGGCAAGTCAATTAAAGGGGATCCAATACCTGTTCTCCTTCCTACCTAGATTGAGAGTCCTGTGTGAGACAGGGACTGGGTTTGACACTATCACCTTGTATCTTGCCCAGCCCTTAAAACAGTGCATGATACACAGTAAGCACCAATTACCACAGTTATCATTATTCCTGGTCACTCAATCTCAAGATCTGACAAAAGGGAGAAAGTTAAAACTTTTGGGGTTTTGGGGAAAACTTGCACATGGCAAAACTTAATATGTACATATAAGAAAACACCCCATACAAGCCACATCAAGAAAAAAAATACCCAAATGAAAAACTGCAGAGGAATTTAGACTTATGGCTGAGAAACTAGCTTATTTACTGCAGCCCAAAGGTTAATGTTGTGCTTTCTTTCCAAGGCTTTGCCTTGCTGTTGCGCATCCTCCATGTGCATATTTTAGAGCTATTTTCCTTAACTTCAATGTCGTAGGAACCTAAGATGAACTTTCAGTCTTTATACCTAATGGCCTGGCACTGAGAAATTTGGTAAAGAGCCCCAGTTAGTACAACGTAGTTTCTATCATGAATTAATTCCAGAAAAGCCAATATTATTCATTTTGATCATCTCTGCTATGTAAACGGGAGTTCAAGGAATTGCAAGGCCGTGGTATGATATCTTCATCAACTTTTCTAAGGGTGAGAGAAGGAAAATGTGTTGACCTCAATTTCCGAGTGAAAATGCTATAACGTTTCTATGCTTGGAGGACACGTCCAGTGAGCGTGCTCTGTACGGGGACACCTCTGGTGGAGACAAGCAGCCTTTCCTAAGTCCTGCTCACAGCCCTATTGCAATAATAATAATAATGATAATAACAATGGCATTTGTTAAGTGCTTACTATGTGCAAAGCACTGTTCTAAGCACTGGGGAGGATACAAGATGATCAGGTTGTCCCACGTGGAGCTCACAGTTTTAATCGCCATTTTACAGATGAAGCAACTGAGACACAGAGAAGTTAAGTGACTTGCCCAAAGTCACACAGATGATAAGCTGCAGAGCCAGGATTAGAACCCATGACCTCTGACTCCCAAGCCCGGGCTCTTTCCATTGAGCCACACTGCTTCCATGGACCTCTACCAGCTCCCTATCAGCCTGGTCCTACAACTTCCCTCAACACGGGCAAGGGTTCTTAAGGGGTTAGGTAACAACTTTGGCTCAGTGGCAAGAGCACAGGCTTGGGAGTCAGAGGTCATGGGTTCTAATCCTGCCTCCGCCACTTGTCAGCTCTGACTTTGGGCAAGTCACTTAACTTCTCTGGGCCTCAGTTCTCTCATCTGTAAAATGGGGATTAAGACTGGAAGCCCCATGTGGGACAACCTGATTAACTTGCATACACCCCAGCACATAGTAAGTGCTTAATAAAAACCATCATCATTATTATTATTATCAGTGCTTAGAACAGTGCTTTGCACATAGTAAGCACTTAACAAATGCCATCATTATTATTATTAAAGTAAATTTTTTCAGGATATATCTTATTGGGTTATTAGATTTGTCTGAACCAGATAGTCAAGTGTTACCTGATCTATGCATAGAATATACAGACACACACACATTTTTATATGTGTGAATAGTGTATATTTTGTGTCGTGTGTGTGTGTAGCACAGAGGAGGGGGGAGTTGAGAAAGAAAGCAAGAGAGACGGGCATATAAGTATACTTCAGGTTACAACAACCTCCCAAAGAAAAACTCGGCGATAGTTCATATTTGCTGACCCCCCAGCATAAGAAAACAATATCCTTAAAATTTCATCTAATTACTGCAAGCAAATCCATTCCAACCTCACATTCTTCCCCTCTTGCTCCAGCCCCTGACTATCTTCTCATGCTCCATTTGAACTGAACTGTATCTGCTTCTCTCTTTAATCTTCAATTCATAAACTAATTTAGAACATGTAAGTCTATACATATCGCCAAATTACAGCTATTCGGGAAGCAATCATAGTTTCAAGAAACATTACCTCATTAGATTGTGGGATCTGTACAATAACCACATTAAAGGCATCGGTAAAATCTGCTCTTTCCCTCCAACTGGTTCCAATATGGCCAAGATCCAATAAGCTATTCAGTTTTGCTAGTGACTTAAGTCATTCTACTGAATGGAAAATGAATGTAATATCAATTTTCCTCATGGGTGCTGTGAGATTTAATTTTTAAAAATCGCTTTGAGAAGCTCCTTATGGGCAGGAACATGTCCCCAAACTCTGTAGTATTGTACTTCCCCAAGCACTTAGTACAGTGCTCTGTACACAGAAAGCACACAATAAATACCATTGATGATAATGATGATGAGTAAGCACTCAATAAATAAGACTGATTGATCAATGGTAGTCTTCTTCTTCAGATAAAAATAATAATAATAATAATGGTGGCTTTTGTTAAGCGCTTACTATGTGCGAAGCACTGTTCTAAGCGCTGGGAGGATACAAGGTGACCAGGCTGTCCCATGTGGGGCTCAGTGGGGCCTAATCCCCACTTTACAGATGAGGTAACTGAGGCTCAGAGAAGTTAAGTGACTTGCCCAAGGTCACACAGCAGACGTGTGGCGGAGCCGGGATTAGAACCCATGACCTCTGACTCTCAAGCCTAGGCTCTTTCCACTGAGCCACACTGCTTCTCTGAGCAGATCATGTTTGCAGTAGGTCTACTTTCTTAGAAATCTGACGTAGGGGTTCAGGGCCACAACAGGAGTTGGACACTTCAACTGCTTCTTAATCCTACAACAATTACTCCAAAATAAATTTGGACTTCATTAGCTGGGTTGCCCCAGCTTTATCCTGCATTGTATGCTTTTTCTAAGGATAAACAGGAAATTTAAACAATTCAGAAAGACCAAAAGGAAACTGCAAAATGATTAAAATAAATTAATAATATGCATGTTCACAAATCAATGACTTCTTTAAATTGGAAGTAATTATGACAAGAATTCAGAGGGAAGATATAACGGGGAAATAGTACACTGTCTATATTATTTTTAATTGGCTGCACAAAAAGTGCATTTTATGCTCATTTGAAACAGAATACTACCAGAAGACAAATATAGCTTCATGGTGAGAGTTTCATATTACTGCAGTTGAAAGAACTGGAATGTCATGCAACAATCTCATCTTCAAGAGAGGCAGCATGTTGCAGTGAATAGAGTACAAGCCTGGGAATCAGAAGGTCACGGGTTCTAATCCTGGGCTCTGCCACTTGTCTGCTGCGTGACTTGGGCACCTCACTTCACGTCTCTGTACCTCAGTTACCTCATCTGTAAAATGGGGATTAGGACAGTAAGCCCCATGTGAGACAGGGATTGTGTTCAACCCGACTTGCTTGTAATCATCCCCCGAACTTAGTACAGTGCCTAGTACATATTAAGCACTTAAATACCTTAATTATTATTATTATAATTATTAACCATACAGAGAAATGGGAAATCTTGGGATTATTTTAATTCACTGTTCAGTGTTCTTAATGAAATGAGCTGTTGGCATAATGGCCCATACCTTGCAAGTGAGAAGGTCAATGACTGGGACTCTTTTTGGGGGACAACAGAGTAGACTTCTCCTAGGATTAAATGGTGTCCTTGTAATCTAAAAGATTTCACAGACCCCTAATTTATGTCCAGCCAGGAGAATGTTTAGGATGACCTGCCCACTTAAGTAAAAGAAATACTTATTTATGAGCTAATTTAATAACTAGAACAATGCTGACCTCCCATAAATAACCCATGGCGGTTACCTCCATAAATACATCAATCAGTCAGTACTATTGGCTGAGCATCTACTGAATGCGGAGGATGGAATTAAGTGCTTCGGAGAGCACCACAGAAACAAAACACAAGTTTTTCTGACCTCAAGAAGTCTTTTATTATTGTGCATTGAGTTGTTTGTGGGCAAAGAACATTTACTTTGCTTCTGTTATACACTCCCAAGCATTAAGTACAGTGCACTCGGTAGGTAGTAAATATATGTACACCATTGTTACTAGTATTACTACTACTACCATTAGCACTACTACAACAACAATCTAATGGAAAAGCAGAATAAACATTTACAAATAGGGACAAAAGAACACGAATAAAAACAGGTAGTGGTATGAACATGTCAGAATGCAGAGATGGAATGAATACCCTTTTTTTTCCACAAAATTGCCTCCACCAAATAATTCCTCCTCGCCTCAACACATCCCTGATTTTCAAGAAGTGATATTGGGTTCACGCCAGTATAGGAAGAGAGGGAAGTCATTTTGCTTGACATATAAACTGGCACCAGCAAAGTGTCTCTTTGAAATGTGCACACCCATGATATTAAACGGAGAAGGAAAGGCTGTTTCCTGCAATTCAATGAGTGCTTACTGTATGCAGCACTTGGGAAAATGCAATTACTGTAAGAGACTCAAGAGTCTCAAGTGCTCGCTTACTTTCCTCTCCCTTCTCCTAACATTTTACCCCCACTGTCTCCCCTTATTGTTTGATTTCTTTTCAATCAATGGTGTTTAATAAATGCTTACGCTGTGCATAGCACTAAGTGCTTGGGAGAGTACAACATGTCTGTTAGCCCATCCCCTATATTTGGGTTGCAGAGATTAGAACCCATGACTTTCTGACTCCAAGTCCTGTGTTCTATCCACTAAGCCATCTAGATATTAAAGGTTAGGAACATGTGTGAGTCTAGGAGGGGAAAATGAGTTGAATTTTGAACATGTGGAATTTGAAGTGCTGGTGGAACATCCAGTGGAGAAAGTCTGGAAGCAAGAAGAGATGTGACATTGAAGAAGGCCTAGAGCCATAGATGTGAGAGATATCCACAGAGAGATGGTAGTAGCTAAACCCATGTAAGCAGATCAGTGCTTGAGGAGTGAGAGACCTAAAACCGAGCACCGAAAGACCCGCATAGTTGGGGGAAGAAAGATGGAAGAGGGATTAGTAAAGGACACTGAGAAGGAATGATTAGAGAGGTAGGTACATGATTATGACAAAACCAATATTTGATACCATTTCAAGTTGAAAGGAGTGAGGTCAAGAGTGTCAAAAGTGACCAGGAAGATTAGGGATGGAACAGAAGCCACTAGACTTGGCTATTAGAAGATACAATTTTGGTGATCTGGGAGAGTGTCACCTAACTGGAGTAAAGGACATAACCTGATTGTATTGGGTCAGGAAGAGACTTGATGGAGAGGAAGTGAAGGCAGTAAGTGTATACAAGAAGTCTTTACAAGATTAATTTTAATAATAATAATAATGATGATGGTATTTGTTAAACACTTAGTATGTGCCAGACACTGTACTAAGTGGTGAGGGAGATATAAGCAAATTGAGTTGGATGCAGTCCCTGTCCCATGTGGGACTCACAGGCTCAATCCCCCTTTTACAGATGAGGAATTGAGGCACAAAGGAGTGAAGTGATTTGCCTAAGGTCACACAGCTAACATGTGGTAGAGCTGGGTTTAAAACCCACGACTTTCTGACTCCCAGACTGCGCTGGAAGTCTGAGCTGAGAGGGAGCTGGAAGAATCAGAGAACACTTTTACAGTATAGAGTATGTTTGAGCAGAGGAGCAGCATTGCCTAGTGGAAAGGGCACAGACCTGCGAGTCACAGGACCTGGGTTCTAATCCTAGCTCCACCATATGCCTTGCTGTATGAACTTGGGCAAGTCAGTTAATTTCTCTGTGCCTCATTTACCTGATCTGTAAAATGGGGATTCAATAGTTGTTCTCCCTCCAACAGACCGTAAGCCTTGAGTGGGACAGGGTCTGTGTCTTACCTGATTATCTTGACACAGTGTTTGATGCTTAGCAAGTGCTTAATATGATTATTATTATCATTATTAATAAAAATAGTAGGAAGACAATAAAGAAGAAGCCATTCAAGGAAGAGAGGCTGAAGCTAATAGTAAGGGAAATAAGGTGAATGGGAGAAAGTGGTTTTTAAGAGATAAACCCTCAGCTAGAGGTGTGTGTTTCTGAAGGGACTAGGATCTCTCTCAGGCAAGTTTACCCTAACACACAAATAAGTATGAAACAATATTATGTTTATATTACTGATTATCTGACTTTGGTTACTTTGGGTCACAATCTTCATATTGTTTTGATCAATCAATGGTATTTATTGAGTACCTAGAGAGTACAGAGCACTGTACTAAGCGTTTGAGAGAGTACAATACAACAGAGTTTGTAGTCACTTAAATGCTCTCAAAATTAAAGCACAGAAATGTGTTTGGCATCACTTTCAATTAAGAAGTCACAAAGAGTAAAACAAATCACATATTCTAGTTATGGAACTCAAGCAACTGGCAAATTGTGTGATGAAAGCTTTAAGCAGAGGGATTTTATAAGGAAAAATAAGATAGCTTTCTCTGAGCATCAGGCAGTCTTTTAATGGGGAAATCTTGCTTATGGCTGAACTCAGATCATAGTCATAACGATCACTTTAGATAGGTCAGCAGCTATTAGAAAATTGCAAGAAAAGGCTTCTACTGCAATGCTCTACTATAAAGCTAAATATAATACACCGTGAAAAAACAAAATATATATTTATAGCAGGAATGAAAACCAACGTTCGGTGTATTGAAAAGAGTCTCACTAGAGGTTACTTTATTTTTGGTTCACAGAGAATTTGTTCTCAAACTTAGAAGATTATTATAATTCACACAGGAACATTTTAAAATACTAATGGATAGCTAAAAAACCCAAGAACATCTTTCCTCCTTCCCCCATCCAAATGTCTGAATATGACTATAATACTGGTGGATACTCATAAAGTCATCATCAATACTGTGGGGTCTCGCGCCTTTTTCCTCTCCTCTGCTGGCACCATCTCCACACCTGTACCAAACAGATGCTGCATTCTCATGCCAAACAGTAACTGTGCATTATTTATAAATATATTGATAATATTACACGAGAGGGATAGTAGTGCTCTCCAATTTTTAGAAGGGGGGGGTTGAAAATAGAAAAATGTAGTGATTTACCATGAGGAACCCAAGTTTAAGACACAGGAACAGATTTGAAAGATGAGTATTTCAATCCTGATGTGCTATTATATATTTTTTTTCCTATTTATCCTCACACCTTACAAATATATATGCATTTAAAATACTACATGGTGAAGTGATAAAGGATTCCATTTAAACAAATGGAAATGCCAAAGTACTCATAGCAACATTTACATGCTCACATTTTATGTAGAAAGCTTCATGAATTACTACAGAGGACAGCATTTATGCATCTTTAGGATCACTGGGTGTTCTGAAATGGCTGACTACACAATCAGTTCTCCTGTGAAATCAGAGTACAGTTCAATTATAGTCTGCATGGAGAAAGACTTTCTTCTAAAAGGTGATATGGAAGATTTAGGGTAAAAATATAAAGTTACAAAATAAAATATCAAAAGTCAGGGGAAATAGCCACTTAGTTTCATAAATACTACAGTCAGTTCTCTGGAAATAGGCAATATTTCAGAGACAGAGTTACTTAAGTGTACAGCACAAGGTGTGTGGGGAAAAAATTGTTGTGCATTTTTGTGCACAACCTGTGCACTGCATAGATCTAAAAAAGTGAAATGTACTGCTGTAATTGGCATTTTATACCAGTGCAATGGTGCTTTCATTACAAAACGTCACAAAAAATCATGCTTTTAAAATTATGGTTTATATTTCAAAATCTACCCGCATTCAGTTTTCTGACCATCCTTTTCAGTTCAGGAAAAAATATCAAAGGGAAAATGGCACAATGGGCTTTAAATAAAAAGGTCATACTCCAAGAATTGCTGACGAAACCTACCAAAAGCCTTCTTTTAAATATAGTTTCTTCTTGTGAAATTGAAAACTGAGAGTTACCACAAACCCCTCCTGCCTGCCGGGTTTATCTAATATTTTAACAAATATATTTTACCAAAGGCAAAATTCACCCACCACTCAATGTAACTACTTACCCCCCTGATGAACTACAGCTCCTGTGGCTCTTCCCATAAGTGAAGCAGTTTGGAGCTGGAAGATCCAAATTCTACAAAATAAATGGCCACTGGAAATCAGCCAAGAGGGCAAAAGCAAACGCTTCTCTTTTCCCTGTGATCTTTCCCCTTTATAAGGGGTCAACATATATCTACTGATAATGTTGCTGGAGAAACTCAATTTTCTACAAATGTGTGACAGCAGAGATCCTTGGGGCTCTAATGTATCCCAGAGTCCTTGGAATGCTAGATGCAGCAATTTATCATGAAAACAGATTCCCCTCCAAACGAAGAACTCTTCCAAGTCATTTCTAACAGGAGCATCCCATCCCATCCCAACCCAGAACCTTCAGGGCTTTGTCCCACTTGGATCACCTTCAATACAGCACAAAGTTGGAGTGTACATGGGCAGAAATTACATTTAGTAACATTACTTTGGCTGTTATGTGAAGTTTTAAATGCTAGTATAATTTTAGACTTTTACATCCTATCACGTTCTTTAAATTGAGTTGAAGGTGACAACAGAAGAAGGCTATTCACTATCAAAGTGAGAAGTCTCAAAGTGCTGGAAACATGTTACCAGGAAGCCTTTTAAAAAGCTATTTCTAGGGTACAATATGTGAAAGTTGGAATATCTACCACAAATGATTATGAGCCAGAGGGAAATGAACCATGCTGCTGACATTACACCTTGTCAACAGTTTTCCTATGTGTCTTTTTCTGTTCCTAGCACATTCAACAAGTGTGAATATGCCAACTTCTCCTCTAGACTGTAAGGTCCTTGTGGGAAGGGAATGTGTCTAAATCTGCTGCATTGTACTATCCCAAGCAGTGCTTTGCACACAGTAAGTGCTCAATAAATACCACCAAGTGATGGATTTTCACTGTACATCTTTTCAAATCACAGCTCCTTCACCCCTTTCCTTTACAGAAGCAGCTTCCTTAGAGAAGCAGCTTGGCTCAGTGGAAAGAGCCCAGGCTTTGGAGTCAGAGGTCATGGGTTCTAATCCTGGCTCTGCCATTTGTCAGCTTTGTGCCTTTGGGCAAATCAATTAACTTCTCTGGGCCTCGGTTCCCTCATCTGTTACATGGGGATAAAGACTGTGAGCCCCATGTGGGACAACCTGGTCACCCAGTGCTCGGCACATAGTAATAAATGCCATTAAAAAAAAAGCTATCCTTAAAAATTACAGTTTGAATAAACAGTTATTAAAAATCACTATACACTCTCACGTAATCTCCCTGGACTTTATCTTTAGCAAAGTGTACTGTTAGAGAACAGAAAGTGTAGTTTGTCTTGCATTACCTGTAATAAACTAGATAGTCCTTCATTTTAACAAGGTGCGACTGCCAATATAAGCCCTTCGGGATGAAAAACTGTGCAATGATTTCTTTATACAAGTGAAATGAAACCCAGTGAGAACTAAGGCAATTGACGATACTTTCCAGTGGCTGGCACATGGGTATTCATGCAGCACCTTGATAAAACTCACGGCACCAGATTAGATCCTGGATGTAATGCAATGCAATGCATCAAGGCATGCAACTACCTACTTTCAGAGAACTGACAACAATTAATTATTAAAGCCTAGTACCCAGACCTTGTCTCCACATTCATTCATTCATTCAATCCTATTTATTGAACATTTACTGTGCACAGCACTGTACTAAGAGCTTGGAAGAGTACAATATAACAGACACATTCCCTGCCCACAACGAGCTTACAGTCTTCAGGGGAAAAAGTGCTGTGGGTCTGGGGGGAGATGAATGAAGGGAGCAAGTCAAGGTGATGCAGAAGGGGAGTGGGAGAAGAGAAAAGAAGGGCTTAGTCAGGGAAAGACTCTCGGAGGAGATGTGCCTTCAATAAGGCTCTGAAGTGCAGGACAGCAATTACCTGTCAGATATGAGGAGACAGGGCATTCCAGGTCAGAGGCA
The DNA here is from genome assembly GCF_015852505.1 of Tachyglossus aculeatus. Classification (NCBI taxonomy): domain Eukaryota; kingdom Metazoa; phylum Chordata; class Mammalia; order Monotremata; family Tachyglossidae; genus Tachyglossus; species Tachyglossus aculeatus. The sequence goes on from NC_052101.1 coordinate 33,616,869, forward strand.
GGACATGGGCAAGAGGTCGATGGCCACATAGACGGGCTCAAGGTACAGTGAGAAGGTTAGCATTAGAGGAGAGAAGTGCGTGAGCTGGGTTGTAGTATATGAGAGTAGTGAGGTGAGGTAGAAGGGGGTAAGGTGATTGAGTGCTTTAAAGCTATTGGTAAAGAGTTTTTGTTTGATGCAGAAGTGGATGGACTTTAGGAGTGGGGAAACATGGCCTGGACGTTTGTCCAGCAACATACTCACAAACCACAGATACGTGTCCTAAGAGGAATTTTCCTGGGACAGTTTTTTTTGGTTCATATTCTGTTTGGGTCAAACCCCACATTACATAACATTAATGGGAAAACACAGTGTGCGAAAGGGACAAAACATTTTTGAGGCCTCATTTCCTATTCAATCAATCGTATTTATTGAGCGCTTACTGTGTGCAGAGCACTGTACTAAGCGCTTGGGAAGTACAAGTTGGCAACATATAGAGACAGTCCCTACCCAACAGTGGGCTCACAGTCTAAAAAGGGGAGACAGAGAAAAAAACCAAACATACTAACAAAATAAAATAAATAGAATAGATATGTACAAGTAAAATAGAGTAATAAATATGTACAAACATATATACATATATACAGGATATTCATCCACTAAATAGTACTTATTGAGCACTTACTATGTGAAAAGGACTGTACCAAGAGCTGAGGAATAGCAACTGCTGAGTAAAGCTTGATCCCTGGCCCTCTGAGGCACATTTAATTCATTCATTCATATTCACTGAGTGCTTATTCTGTGCAAAGCATTGTACTAAGTGCTTGGGAGAGTACATTATGTCAGTAAACAGACACAGTCCCTGGCCAACACGAACTTACAGTCTGTGGGGAGACACAGTCTAGATGAGGGAACATGAAGTGGGATTTTTAATACATTAAGATGAAACAGTAGGGGAAGACAAAAAGCACCAGAACACTGCAACTGTATACCTGTGTATATATATATATATATATATATATATATGTGTGTGTGTGTAAATACCTGTATATACCTGTATACCTGAATATATGTATATAAGTTTGTACATATTTATTACTCTATTTTACTTGTATATATTTATTCTATTTATTTTATTTTGTTAATATGTTTTGTTTTGTTGTCTGTCTCCCCCTTCTAGACTGTGAGCCCACTGTTGGGTAGGGACCATCTCTACATGTTGCCAACTTGTACTTCCCAAGTGCTTAGTACAGTGCTCTGCACACAGTAAGTGCTCAATACATACGATTGAATGAATGAATGAACTGCAACTGAAATAGCAATTTACAACTTCTAACTACCTAGGCTGTTTTAAGAGTCACAACTAAAGCATTCCCAACCCCCTAAATTTTGTGGTGGCACAAAATATAGCCTTCCTGAAGCAAAAACAATAGGAAATTGAAATAATCTGAGCCACATAAAAAGCAAAACTCTGCTTTATAAATCCCTCTTCCAAATCAATAGCATTATAAAGGTTCTACCATGTTACGTACAGAGTACTGAACAAATTGTTCAATGGAGCTTAAAGGTTGCCCTTATTAATATTTTGAATATGAAAAGAGTCAAGTTAGGATAGCTCTCCACAAGATTTTAGAGGAATGGTTGGTGGGGGTTGTAAGGAAATCCTAAGTTTTAGCTTCAAACTTGAAAAGCATTTAGTCAGTTAAAAAAAATGTAGTGTTTCAGGCTTGAAACACAATGGTAACTGGGGTGGCAGCAAACACACACTCCAACAGTGGAGCTTCAACAGCTGCTCCTCATCCACCTCACTGTCCTTCTCCTTTTTTCAATCAATCCAAAGTATTTACTGAGCACTTACTGAGCACTTGGTCCAATGCATCAGAGTTAGCAGAAACATTCCCTGCCCATAACAGACTGACATTCTCTTTTCTTTCTGGCCACCACCAGATGACAGGCCCTGGCTACTTTCATAGGTCAGAATAGTGCTGAATGTTGGGAGTGACTTCCAGTCATGGCTTCATCTCTCTGTCAGATCAAATGAAGCAGTGATGGCGCTTCAGCGAAACCCATGTGTCCCTTGGAGGATGTGTTAGCCTAATGATAGATGAGAATGCCCTGCTTATGTGAAACTTTCAAGCTTACAGGTAAAACACCTGAAATGTGTGAAGAAATATAATTTGCTTAAAGATCTCCATCAGGGTCTTAGTATCAGAGGAGGATTCAGGTGGCTTAATGCAGAAGCCAGGTGCTACATAAACAGGAAATCAAGTTTTAGATATGGTCTTGACCCAACTCGCTTAAGATCCTCCTCATTCTTCTTGGCACATCTTTAAAGGGCAAATATCAATATCTGTTCCCCTTCTATCATCATCATCAATCGTATTTATTGAGTGCTTACTGTGTGCAGAGCACTGTACTAAGCGCTTGGGAAGTACAAGTTGGTAACATATAGAGACAGTCCCTACCCAGCAGTGGGCTCACAGTCTAAAAGGGGGAGACAGAGAACAAAACCAAACCACATTCTGAATATTTCTTAGATAACATCTTCAGGATGCTTGGAGCTCCTTGGAGACAGGCATTAGTTTTCTGTGCAATAGTATCTGTTGCTTTGCAACCAGAGTAAAATATACAGTAGGAATAAAGCAGCAAAAGAGAGTTAACACTTTTAATTTTAAGTGATAGAACTAAATTATCTCCTGCCTTCCCTTTTTCATGTGATTAAAAAATTTCCACTAGGCTAGAGATTTTTTAGTAATAAATTAACTTTTCCCAAAGGAGTAATAAAAATGTATTCTTTACCATTAAGATATAGAGATACAGATGTCTCTATAGCTACACTCGCACACATCCATCTATAATGAATGGCCCCACTGACTTCACTCTGCCACTATATATTTAATAGAAATTCTTTGATTTGGCAATACTGTGGATACAATACTAATTTAAAGTGATGGACTGGGCACCAAAGTGTCTTTTTTTCTTTCCACTCACAAATAAATAATGTCACAATTAATTGTTCTGTGAGGTTTTAGTTGAAAAGGTCTGATAGCTCTATTAATCTCTTTGTTCAGGGCTTCAGCAGAGCACAAGTAACAGAACAGAATAAAGCAGAAAATGAAACTCATAATGAAATTCATTATGAGACAAATTCAAATGCTTTACATGTCTCAGACCACAAACTTACTTGTCTTGCTTCAGGAGAAGCAGCGTGGCTCAGTGGAAAGAGCACGGGTTTTGGAGTCAGAGGTCATGGGTTCAAATCCCGGCTCTGCCAATTGTCAGCTGTGTGACTTTGGGCAAGTCACTTAACTTCTCTGTGCCTCAGTTACCTCATCTGTAAAATGGGGATTAAGACTGCGAGCCCCCTGTGGGACAACCCGATCACCTTGTAACCTCCGCCGCGCTTAGAACAGTGCTTTGCACGTAGTAAGCGCTTAATAAATGCCATTGTTATTATTATTATTGTCTCATTTGCACTTTATGTGTTACCAGTTGCACATAAACAACTTGATTCTTTGTCAGTCAATCAATTAGTAAGTACTCAAGTATCTTGGTTTGAATACTTACTGTGTACAGAGCTTTGGGCTGAACATGTGGGAGAGAGCAATAGCAGTAAAAAAAAAAAACATGTTCCTTGCTTTTGCACAACATTCAATTTAAGGCATGTGGGGGGGGGGAGGGGGCGGTAATTATTTCAGTTAATTAAATTAACAAATCTATCCACGAAGAGTGAGGCTAAATACAAACCTTGTGACATACAAAGTACGGAATAGGCACAACAGGTGGTGGGGATGTCAGAGTGGTTATGGGTAGGGAACATGTCTACTAATTCTGTTGATTTGTACTCTCTCAAGTGCTTGGTACACTGCTCTGCACATTTAAGTGCTCTATAAATACCATGGATTGACTGATTGGAAGAGATCCAATGCCACAGAGAGTACCATGAACCCAAGACCTTGAACACACAGTTAAAGACATCGTATGGCCCTGTACGTGCCACCAGGACACCTCTGACAAAGGAGGATGGCTTTTTTTATGGTATTTGTTAAGTACTTATTATGTACCAGGAGCTGTACTAAATGCTGGGATAGATAGGAGCTAATCAGGTTGGACACAGTCCCTGCCTCACACAGTGCTCTCAATTTTAATCCCCATTTAATAGTGAGGCAACTGAGGCACAGAGAAGTTAAGTGACTTGTCAAAGGTTATACAGCAGACAAGTGGTGAAGCCAGGATTAGAACCCAGGTCCTTCTGAATCCCAGGCCCATGCTCTATCCACTAGGCCCTGCTGCTCCTCATGGCTTCACCATCACCCCAGAAAAGGAGGGAACCATGAATGTAAGGGAACAATATTTCATTATTCTCTTCACCTCACCGTCTACAAAAGATGGCACTCCAGAACATTGAAAACCTTACGACATGCAGAGATCTGGCACTTGTCCCAACCACCTAGGAACTCAACCAACAGGGTCCTGAAAAACAGCAGACTGCCTGTTGGTGACGGCATAACCATCGAGATTTACAAGCATGGAGGGGACACTCTGTTTAAACACTTAACACAAGCTCTTCCTCAGTATAAATACATACACACAGTATGCAGTGATAGCACAGGATCTCAAAAATGCTGCCATCACCACTAACTACAGGAAGAAATAAAAAAGATCAGACTGCAGTAATTACTGAGATCTCATTGCTCTCTGTTGTGGGCAAGATCCTAGCCCAAGTACTCATGGATGGCCTTGTAAAGAATATCACTGAACAAACGAACAGGGTGGCACAATGGAAATGGTCCCCTGCAGCACACTGACATAGGAAAAATTCAGAGAGCTGTACCAAGACTTCTTTTCAGAGACTTTAAAAATATTTGACACCATCTGTACATTTGGACTCTAGAAATCACTTAGTAAATTGTCATGCCCTGAAAAGTTCATTAAGAATCAGAAATTACTTTTTAAAACGCAGCTAGCTGTGTCACAGATGTGCCCACAGTCTGATCCATTCCCCTTTGTCAGTGGAGTAAAACAGAGATGCACTGCGGGCCTGCTCCTTTTCAATTTATTCTACATAGCCATGCTAGACAAAGAAGAAAGAACTCTGGATGCAGGTGTCACAATGCTCTTCTGTTCTTCCAACTCGAGATTCCGAGCATCAGTACAACTATATATCTTGTGTACTTACGTGACTGCCCCACTTTTTTGCATAGTTTTGTAACATTAAAACAGCGGTGGGGTTAGCAGTATGGGGAGGAGAAAAAAGAAAAAAAAGGAGGAGGATGAAAGGGGAGAGAGGAAGAGGAAGGTAAGAGGGGGCTTGAGACTATATTTCTTACTTCTATTGCACTCTCCCAAGTGCTGCCAACAACAGGTACTCAAGAATTAACCCTCCCTCCTCTTCCCTTGCAGTCTTCATGAGTTAACCACCCCACCCCTCCTCTGTTAAAAGGATTTATAAAAAACATGAAATACAAAACTTAGTTGTTTAATGCTTATAGCATATTGACAAATCCTAGAAGCAATACTATGATGGAAATTGTTCAAATCTATTCAGCATAGCATCACCTATTTGTTTAGCTGGTGGCAGAAAGCAATGGTTATCTCTTTTTGCTCTTCACTTTGTAGGAAGATCCTGAAGCTCTGGCCTTTTCGATTAGTTCTCTACTCCTGTCTCATGTAACATTTAGACCAGAAGATGATCATCATATGTTTGCAGTCCAACACCACATTCACTCTTCACAGGCAAGCTCCAGGGAGACTATAAGCTCGTTGTGAGCAAGGAATGTGTCTGTTACAATGTTATATTATACTCTCCCAAGCACTTAGTACAGTGATCTGCACAAAGAAAGCGCTCAATTCAATATGATTGATTGAACCACGTCCTCTAACAACAAAGAACACCTCCATAGATGCAGACAGAGAATGCTTAGGTTTTTGCAATTGTTAGCTCTTTCTCTACTCAGGGGCTAGTATAATGCATCTATGATCCAAAGGCTAGTCTACAAAAGAAAGAATGTACTTATAATTTTTCCCACGCTTGGATCAATGCCTTATCGTGGTAAGAGAGTTTGTGTATGCTGATGAAGCTTAGAGGTATGCCATATAGGGTTACCCTTACTTGAAAGGTCTAAGACAAAATTTCACACAAAGTTGATTCATCCATGCTGGGAAGTAGTGGCATGGGAAACAGTCAAAGGCGGGTGATCAAAATGTTGATCAAAGACAACGGCAGAGACATAAGTTTTTACTGAACGGAAGAAGGCGATGGTAAACCACTTCTGTATTTTTTACCAAGAAAACTCTATGGAAATACATACCACAGTGACTAGAGAAGAGTGAAGATGTGACGTTCTGGAGAAAATATGTCCATAATCACTAAGGATCGGAAATGACTCAACAGTATTGGACGGTGATAATGATGATAATGAAGGCTGGAGAACTGTACACATCATCATCTTCTGATCTACCCCTCCAGTCCAAGAAGATTTAGCCAACTTTATGTTTAGCTACTGATACCTTGTTCGCCATGCTAATTTTAATCATTATTTTTACTTTCCTGTGATAGTTAGGCAACATTAAATCATTTTTACTTCTCACAGAAGTCACTTTCCAAATCTAGCTGTAGTCGAGGCCAAATCCTGACGTCCCAGCCTCCTAGCCATATTTTGTTCAGCTGCATGGATTATTTTTCTAAAAAAAAAACAAAAAAACTTCCCCATTCCTCAAGAACCTCCAATGGTTGCCCTTCAACCTCTTGTGGAACAGAAACTCCTTACCACTGGATTTAAAGCATTTAGTCAACTCACCCCCTCCTACATCCCAGTCTGCACTCTTTGCTCCTCAGCACCAGCCTGATCACTGGACCCCAATCTCGTCGATCTCACCACTGACCCCTTTCACATGACTTCAACTTGTACTTCCCAAGCGCTTAATACAGTGCTCTGCATACAGTAAGCGCTCAATAAATACGATTGATTGACTTTCCCCTAGCCTGTAACTCCCTCCCTCTCCATGTATGCCAGATCAGCACTCTCTCCACCTTCAAAGCAAGATCATATCTCCTCCAAGAGGCCTTCCCCGATTAAGCCCTCTTTCCCCCAGCTCTCCCTCCCTTCTGCATCATCTAGGAACTTGGATCTGTGACCTTCTGGGAAGCTGATACAACTTCAACCCCAAAGCACTTATGCATGTGTCTTTCAATTATATATTATCAATTAGTTGATTAAAGTAATGTCTGTCTCCCCCTCTAAACTGTAAACTCATTGTGGGCAGGGAATGTGTCTGCCAACTCTGTTGTATTGTACTCTCCCAAGCACTTAGTACAGTGTTCTCCACATAATAAGCACTTAAAAATATCATTGAAAAAGGCTACAGAGATAGAAAGTAAAAGAGAAAGAGAGGATTTTGTAGATACATGCATGTCCCCAGTTCTGAATGACCACAATGCATAAAACCCTGAGATATACCATGCGCTAATTGCTGATATGGCCCAGTATCCATAGGCTCCACCCAATTTGATGTTGAGAAGCAGCGTGGCCTAAGCGGAAAGAGCACAGGCCCGGGAGTCAGAGAACCTGGGTTTAATCCCACCTTTGCCACTTGTCTGCTCTGTGATCCTGGGCAAGTCACAACTTCTCTGTGCCTCAGTTCCCTCATATGCAAAGTGAGGATCCGATAGCTGTTCTCCATCTTTCTTAGACTGTGAGCCCCATGTGGGACCTGATTATCTTGTATCTACCCCAGCACTTAATACAGTGCATGGCACAGAGTAAGTACTTAAATAGTATCATCATCATTACCATCATCTTCATCATTATTTCTGCAAATAGCAGCAGGGAATTGCAGTGAGAAAGAAATGGCTGATAAATCCAGCTAAAATCTCCACCCTTCTACCCCACACTGAATTTGTCCTGCTTCTGGGTCGACCCATAGTCTTCAGTGGCAAGGGAGATGGTTGTCATGGCTGCAGATAAGGTTAGCCTTTAGCTTATATTTGGGGATACAAGAACTCTTGCATCAATTTTCAAGAATGCAAACTAATTTTTGAAATGAGTAATGAAGAGGATACTTATACAGAAAAGAGTTCAAACGTGGGTAGAAATGTTCAGAAGGACTTAGCCTATTCCAAGGTGGTTCATGAAGAAAATAAGGTGGCTGTTGTTCAACTGGATTGTGACGCATCTTTCAAAAAAGTTGAAATGCCAAAGGCAACAGATCAAGTTTCTACTTTTGCAGCATATTTCAAAAGCTAATAATCATTACAATTCCTCATTTGGTTAATTCTGTGATGTTATGTCTTGAATTACCTTAATAGAGAATAATTGCTATATTTGATATTATAGAATATTCCACGTTAAAAGGATTCCACATTTTCAGAGGTCCTGAAATGAATTACTATTTAATTACATAACTATGAGAAAAATGCACCTTCTTGATACATCCACTTTTTTTAAGGACATACTATTGCTATATTATGGGGAATGTCTGTATTAGGGTGTTAACATGCAAAGACAAAAATAGGCAAATTCAGGTTATTTTCTTCTTCAATAATAGTTTTGTCCCCCTCATCTCCAAAGTGATTTCCTTCACCAGATTTATCATCTATTGCAAAACATAAAATTTGGGAATATTCCCATTGATTAATATGACCAGTGTTTGAGACTGTGTACATATATTACATATATATGTATATAAATAAGATGAAAAGCAATGATGCTGCAAGTTCAGACAACAGTCCTTCCACAAAAACTATGAATTCAATAAATATTTTTTTAATTGCACAACATACACATTTATATACCATAACTTTAGTTAATCTGGATTTGTCCAAGAGTTATGTTGGCTCACTCCGGCTTTCTTCTCCATTCTATTTACTTCCTGTGTTTTAGTTGGAACATCTTCCAAATTTAGTTCAAGAAATATTCTTCATTTTCAAAACAAGAAAATCTGTGGATTCTACCATACCCAAAACAAAAAGCTTTTCTAAGTCAACTCATAATACACGCAGGCTATGCTTCATTAAGTTCAAAGAAAGTTATGCTTTACATATATAGGTATACACACTTTCTCAGTATAACTGAAAATTTGAAATACACCAAGCCAATTATTTTCATATTTTACAGGGCTAGTTAAGTAGCTGGGGTTATGCGGGACAAAGTGTTCAGATAGAATGTGGTGATTTGCTTTAATTTGCACCTCACAAATCCTATGAAACAAAGAATTAAGCATAGTATTGGTACTAGTTTAGAGAGAAAGACTAAAGCAGGAGACAAATATGTAACTCTACACCCTTCTACGACACTCGATATCCAAGATTCTCAAGTCTTGTCATCTAGGAGAGAAAACTGCTATGCTTAGGCACCGCAAAGTGTAGAGTTGATGTAATCTTACAGAGGTAGTTCAAGGAAAATCAGCATTTTTAGTAAAAATTTCTCCTTCACAGGAGAAGACAAACCTACTGCTCCAAGGAGTCTGAGAGTTACGTGAAACAAGTAGGAGCCAAAGAAGCAACGGTATTCAGTAATAATAATTGTGGTATTTGTTAATGATTTACTAATGATTTACTATGTGCCAAGCACTGTACTAAGCACTAGGGTACTTACAAGATAATCAGGTTGGACAGTCCTAGTCCCACACATGACTCACAGTAAGTAGAGGGGAGAATAGCATTGAATCCTCACAGCTGCTATCAATGCTTCTTTTTTTAAAAAAAATGGTAATTAGTACATGCTATATGCCAGGTACTGGATTAAGTGCTGGGGTAGGAACAAAATAATCAGGTTGGACACAGTCACTGTTCCACGTGGAGCTCACACTCTAAACTGGAGGGAGGAGGATTTAATCCCCATTTTATAGATGAAGTAACAGGTACAAAGAAGTTAACTGACTTGCTCAAGGTCACATAGCAGACAACCGGCAGAACTAGGATCGGAACCCAGATCCACGGACTCCCAAGTCCATGCTCTTTCCACTTGACCATGCTGCTTCCACGTATTACAGTGCTCTGCACACAGTAAATGCTCAATAAATACTATTGAATGAATGAATATTATTGATAGACATTGTTTCAGGAGACTGTGAGCCCTGTAAAGGACAGGGACTGTGTTCAACCTGATGATCTTCTATCTACCTAAGCATTTAGTACAGAGTCTGGCACACAGTAAGCACTTAAATACCATCCTCATCATAACCCTGCCCAATACTATTAAAATAATGAATGAAGTCAAAATAGGTTTCATGGTGAGTAGAGGGCTAATCAGGACAGGAAGGCCTTTTATGCCAATGGGCAACTGCATTCTGACAGTCTCCAGTAGCTAAGCCTTCACTATATTTCTGTCTTGAATTATCCTAAGCTGTACATTGTATCGATCGAATTCACTGGGTTGCTCAACTTTCCACTTAGGCTGTGTAGGCACATATTTTCTGTGATCTCACACAATCAGTGACTACGCTAAAAACAAAATCAAAAGAATTGAATCTCTTCTTCTGGAGTAACTGCCTCACAATAACTTAACAGTATTTATTAAGCACTTACTATGTATTAAGCACAATGCTAAGCACTTAAATATATTAAAAGATTCAGATCAGATTTAGTTTCTGTCCCATAGGGGTTCAAAGTCTAAGAGAAAGGGATATCAGGTATTTTAATCTCATTTTACAGATTAAAAAACTGAAGCATGAAGTTAATTGAAGTGTCAAGGTCACACCAAGCAAATGGTGGAGCCAGGACTAAAACCCAGCTCTCCTGAATTCCAGTCCCATGTTAAGCTACAACTAGCTGCCTCTCCATCCGGTTATAAATACAACTTGATAAACTTGCCTTTATCAAGGCAAGGATAAACAAAAAATGGATTAGCTGTACCTCCCATACCAGTGGAGAATTGACCACTTGGATTATTTTAGGATTAAAACAACAAAAGGTAAAGACATTCTGACCAATCTTTCTCTGCTTCAGACAATACATTAGAGATATTTTTGCTAGATTGCTGTTACACTCAGTCTGTGGTGAAAGTTTTTTGATTAAAGCCAAGCAATCAGCAGTTTGACTGAAAGCTGGCGAGGAAACTGTAGGGAAGAAGCAGCATAGTTTAGTAGAAAGAGCCCAGGCTTGGGAGTGAGAGGTTGTGCGTACTAATCCCAGCTCCACCACTTGTCAGCTATGTGACTTTGGGCAAGTCACTTCACTTCTCTGAACTCAGTTACCTCATCTGTAAAATGGGGATTAAGGCTCTGAGCCCCACATGGGACAACCTGTTTACCTTGTATCTCCCCCAGTGCTCAGAACAGTGCTTGACACATAGTAAGCGCTTAACAGATATCAATATTATTATTATTATTATGAAAAAAATTCCCCAGAAGCACTTGGATTTGTACCCTTTATTCACATCCTTTCTCAGTCCCCCATAGCACTTATGTACATAGCCATAAATTATTCATTTTTATTAATGTCTGTCTCCCCTCTAAACTGTAAGCCAGGGTACATTTTATACAACAGTGTGTCTCCCAAAACACCCCATAAGCACTGTTATCAATTAAGCACTGATTATCACAGACCCTAGCTGTGTGAGCTACTGACACCACTGAAAACTACATCAAAAGCTACTCCTAATTATGGTCAGATGAAATACAACATGCCTTAATCAACTAAACTGGAAGATGGTCCAGTGTTATCCTAGACAGTGTGATGAAATGATGATGTCAAGAATCCATAAACCCCAAGGGCAACTGGGGAATTACCATGGCCTTATACTTGTGGGAAAACAGGCCCAAGTGATCTATTTTGGTGTTATGGCCTAAACTGTTGCTAATCCTCTTCTATCCCCTTTCCAAATGCAAGCAAGTCTTGGAGTAAAAAGTTCCCATGTGCTCAAGGACCCAACCTGAGTACTTGGTAAGGAGTCTCTTTCTCCTCAAGTCAATCATGTACATGAAGTTAATCAAGTAATAAAGGCCTGGCTTTTGGGTATTCTCACCTCAGGTTGAGTAATTTCCACTTAAATCATCTCCTTTTACATTCTTTTCACCTATTTTTGATTAAACATGAATTTCTGGTCATCATTCTGAGATAACATTTCAGCCACATTCATTAAGGCTTTTGTAGATTTTTCCATTCAGGTCTTTATCACCCCCTTCCTACTTCCGAATGCAGACGAAACAGAACAGGGATCATGTCCAGTTCACATCTATGAATTATTTCCCAGAATTTAGTACAGTGCTCTTCACATGGCACGTGCTTAGTAAATATTATTACTACTTCTAAGAGGACTAGCAATTTTGCTCATTATTCAGTATACTTCTACAAGAAGGCCCACAAATATTTAATTCCAGCTATTTTTAAGACACTAGAAACAAGTGTTCAAACATGAAATGAATGAACAAGCACAATGTGCGGTGATCACAAGACCATCCTACTAGACTGCAAACTCCTTAAACTCCTGTAAACTTCGAACTGCTTAGTACAGTGCTCAACATCCAGTGAGTGCTCGATAAATATTATTGATAGCAGTGCTCTTCTATTTGTAACTCCATCAATTTCAGAAAGGACTTTTGGACATGTTTCTTCAGTTTTGACTTTTCTTTTTCTGTGCTTTAAAAAAAAAAAAAGGTTTGGAGACTTCCCAATTTGAAACTGTATCAAAAACTGAATGAGATGATTTGCATGCAAGTAACAGTGAAAGACACATCCTGAGTTTATTTCCCCATGAATGGCCTGGCCCATGATTCTAAGGAATAGAAAGACTGATTCTGGCAGATGCCTGAAAAAGAATGCCCATACAATAGTCAAATTCACTCAGGGTAAGTCAAACAAGTTTCTTAGAAAACCCACACAATACAGCCACAGTTAAGTCTAAGAACTTCCACAATAATATTGTTGGTTATAGCAGCTTTAATAATGACTGACTGAAATCATAATACCCTTCTTAATATTATGAAATATTTCTTCCATCTTGCAAGGAAATTATGTTATTACCAATTATTTGAAAAAAGATTCATCAATTTATTCACCACATAATGAATTACATTTTTAGTTTCATGGAAAATGAATTTCTCTTTACATTACACTATTAAACAAAAGAGAGGACAAGAAATGGATTTCTAGTGCATCCCTCAAAACAGTAACACGATTAATGATTCTGTGCAAAATGCCAGTGCAGGCATTTGGTGGATGAAATTGCAAAACAGTTTAGCCACTCAGGATCAATTTGCAATCAGAGCATCAAGCCACATTATACAAAAGTGTCAGTCCTTGTGCCGACTTGATGAGATAAGATTGAATGCATAGACTATTTTAACATATCATTCCATCTTCAGAGTCAACTTGCTCAAATCGGATAGCCTAAATATAATGACAAAAATGTAAGAACTTCAGCTCTCAGCAACTCTCTAATGAAGAATGGTGAAGAATGACTGTTGATCTTTTATAATAGCAACAAATGCATAAACAGTCTAATAAAAAAGCTTTCCACAACAATAACTGCTTGTATTTCTATTATGCATTATGACTTTTGCAAATATCAATATTATGCCTTAGGGGTTCTTGGTTTGCTACAAGCATTGAATTCAGTGAAAACGTATTTGGAGCAAGCATGTCAAATCCCTGTGGGCCAGGTGAGGCTTGCTGTCAGGCTGGCTGAACGCAAGCCCACACAAGATTGCCAGTTGGCACCTGCAGAAAAATGGGGAGAGAGAGGGGCAGCTAAAACCTGTTTTCTCGCCTCTGCCTCTTCCAAAAGAGTGACCTGGCCCTTGCGTCTCACAAATAGGAAGACCAATTTTAGCAAATGGTTTTGAAAAAAATGCTGGCAGTGAAAAGGCTGTTGCTCCTGAGGCTACTCACTGGGGGCTTCTGGGAGATTGCCCTCCACCTAATTCCTTATATCAGAAATGTTCAAGGAAGAGCTCCTAGCATCAGTGACAACGCGGCTATGCCAAACTGGAGCAAGAAGTCCGTTGTGGGCAGAGGTGAGGTAAGGGAGAGGTGGTCTCAGCGCTCGCTCACTTTCTCTCTGCATGCGCTCTTTTTCTTTCTTTTTCTCTCTCGCTCTCTCTCTCTCTCATCACAATGCCAGCCAACTTTCCAAGGAGGTATCATCTGAGTAACTGCATGAAGTTTGTGATTGCATTTTAAGATATGTCTGTGTGGGCAGGGGAGATGAGAAATGATGAGAGATGGGGGGCTGGGAAGGGGGTGGGGGAGGTGCGCATACATACCTCTAAATCAGGGGCATCTAAAGGAGGCCCACTTAACCAATACATATAGCCCACCTCAGATTTTGAGCAAAAATGCAGTTTACCTAATCAACAAGTACACATGAACTACTAGTCAGTACAACCAATACCCCACAGTTCTCAACAAGAGTTCAGTCTGTTTAAAAAACGGTAATCTCAGTGACTTGATCAAAATTGATCAATGGCTAACCCAAGACTTGTAACTCTCCCCTTTGGTATTAATAAAGTTGATTACACTTTTTTTAATTCCAAAAAAAATCTATTTTTGATAAGTAGCATGCATTACATAACCAATGTTAATGAAAACATCATCAAGATCTGCCTTTTCCTCTCCATCTAAACCGCTACCTTGCTGGTTCAATCTCTCATCCTATCCCGACTGGACTACTGCATCAGCCTCCTCTCTGATCTGCCATCCTCCTGTCTCTCCCCGCTTCAGTCTATACTTCACTCTGCTGCCTGGATTATCTTTGTATAGAAACGCTCTGGGCATGTTACTTCCCTCCTCAAAAATCTCCAGTGGCTGCCTGTCAACCTACGAATCAAGCAAAAACTCCTCACTCTCGGGCTCAAGGCTCTCCATCCCCTCGCCCCCTCCTACCTCACCTCTCTTCTCTCCTTCTACAGCCCAGACTGCGCCCTCCACTACTCTACCACTAACCTCCTCACTGTGCCTCGTTCTCACCTGTCCCGCTGTCAACCCCTGGCCCACGTCCTTCCCCTGGCCTGGAATGCCCTCCCTCCACACATCTGCCAAGCTAGCTCTCTTCCTCCCTTCAAAGCCCTACTGAGAGCTCATCTCCTCCAGGAGGCCTTCCCAGACTGAGCCCCCTTTTTCATCTCCTCCTCCGCATCCCCCCACCCTAGCCCCCTTTTTCCTCTCCTCTTCCCCAACCCCCCACCTCCTTCCCCTCCCCACAGCACTTATATAAATTTGTACAGATTTATTTTACTTGTACATATTTACTACTGTAATTTATTAATGATGTGCCTATAGCTATAACTCTATTTATTCTGACGGTTTTGACACCTGTCTACATGTTTTGTTTTGTTGTCTGTTTCCCCCTTCTAGACTGTGGGCACGTTGCTGGGTAGGGACCATCTCTATATTTTGCCAACTTGCACTTTCCAAGCACTCTGCACACTGTAAGCACTCAATAAATACGATTGAATGAATGAAAGAAAACATTTGGCCCACCCATACATGAATTTCTGGTCACGTGACTCACTATTAAAAAACGTGGATTCCTCTGGTAAGTTTAAATGTGTCTCCCTCTTCTTTTCTTCCCCCAACAAATCCTCTCCTTCACCTAATTATACCACAGATGATAGCACCATCTTTTCCATCTCTCAAGCACCAACTCTGACATCATCCTTGACTCCTCTCTCTCATTCAATGGTATTTGAGCACTTACTGTGTGCAGAACATTGTATTAAGCACAGTCTGTTGCAAAATCCTGTTGATTACTCCTCCATATTTCCAGGATTGACCTCTTCTTGCAAATGACCACCACAATGGCCCACTCCATTGTCATACTCAACCTTGACTACTATTTCAGCAGCCATCTCTTGAATAATCTCTCTACTTCCAGTCTCCTCTCGTCTATACTTCCCTATGCTGCCTGGAACATTTTTCCTGAAATCTTGTTCTGTTCCTCTCTTCCTAGATATCAAAAATCTCCAAAGATGGTTCATTCTTCTCCCCATCAAACAGAAGCTTCTAACCATTGCCTTTAAGAAACTCGATCAAGTTTCCCTCCTTTTCCCCTACTAGATCCAAACTCACACTATTCATCCTAAAATAACCTACTTGCTGTGCCTTTTCCTCATATTCCTGCCATCAACTTCTCGTTCACGTCTTTACCCACTTATTGTAGCCCAACATCTGACAGCCCACAGCTCTTCCCATCTTCAAAGCCCTTCTTAAAGCACATCTCCTCCATGAGAACTAGCCTAATTAGTCTCTACTCTTCCCACTTCATATGCTCCAATTTCCACTTCAGTCTTTCTGCACCGCAATAGCATTTAAGTAATCAAAACCCTTCATTACACACATATAAGGTGCAGCAGGGACTAGTGGAAAGAGCTCAGGCCTGGGAGTCAAAGGACCTGCGTTCTAATCCTGACGCTGCCAGCTGTCTGCTGTGTGATTTGCGGCAAATCACAACTTCTCTGTGCCTCAGATTCCTCATATGTAAAATGGGAAATCAGTGCCTCTCTTTCCCACCTCCCAGCTTAAACTATGAGCCTCATTTGGAACAGGGACTGTGTACAACCTGATTAACCCGTATCTGCCCCAGTGCCAGTGCTTGGAACAGTGGTTGACACACACTAAGCACATAATAATAATTATTATTATTTTATTATTATTATACTATTATTTTTTTCCTATCTTTAACTTAAATGCCTGTCTCCCCCAGTATAATAATAATAATAATAATAATGTTGGTATTTGTTAAGCGCTTACTATGTGCAAAGCACTGTTATTGTAAATTCCTTGAGGACAAGGATTACGTACACTAATTTTTATCTATTCTACTCTCCCAGCAACATAGTTCAGAACTCTGAACACAGCTGGTGCTCAATAAATGCTATTAACTTTCCTGCCTTTACTCCCCCATAATCTCAGGCATTCCCTGCCTCCATGAAAGTTCATCTACCCCTTTCTGTCTAATAAAGGTCAGAGGAATTCCCTCATAGGTGTCTTATTATGATCTAAAATTGGCAACTCCTCTAGTTCAGACCTAAATAGTGTTCATTATCTGACCTAAAAATTCCCTCTCAGGAGAAAGGTGTTACCACTACAGCTCAAAATAAAGGTCTCCAATTGTCTGCTTTGCGAAAACAGGCCTAATATTGAGATCCAGTCCATACCAGACTGTCTGGGCATCTTGAAGGAAGGTAAAGCCAGATTAGAAACAGCCAGCTTCCAATAATTCATTTCAGTTGGATCTAGCTGAATTAAAAGATATTTTATTTAAATGATGCAAGAAGGTGGAACATACTGAATCTGTTGCTTTAAATTAGCATTCTGAATGATCTAGGGCAATGTTTAAATTAAAGGGAATGTTTTTAGGAATTCTCAGTTCCCAGGAGGAGGCTTATCTACTCATCACCCTCTGTAGGATATTTCACTCTCCCAGATGAAAGTCAACATAAATGCACTGTTATAATTCAAGCCAAAAAAATAGATTGGAGCCTGAAATCAGGCAAAGAGGATGAAATGGCTAGCTATTTACTACTTTAAAACCAGGATACATGAAAGTGAGCAAATATTTTGTTTAGCCAATTACCAAGGAAAACATTTTGGTCTAAATAATAGAGTACACTTTGGAAACACTTGTCCCAGACATCCCTAAGTGTTTAGCGCATTAGGTTAACAGTCAAAAATTGTGGCTTCTAGTTCCAGTTTAATTTATGATCTTGAAATGTAAAGAAGTCCTCTGTGTTCTTCACATTCTCAATATAAAGTACAAATTAAGAACTTCCTATTGCAACTGTAAATTATGGTCCAAAGCAACAACTGCTTGGGCAGACGATCTCCTGGGCTTCAAATAAATGGGGGAATGTGTGGAAGATACTTGGAGATTGTTACACAGATGATGTCCTATAAGCTTGATTACTGACAGACATTCTAAGACAAAACAGTAAAAACACCATCTGTAAACCCCAGCCAGATTCTACTCATTAGATATATAGTAGCATCTTTACTCTTTACCATGTCTGAAAAAATTTCACCAGTACATTTGTTTTAGTGTAGAAAATGATGCATTTTTCTGCTCAATGGGCCTAAGAAGAGCTATTCCAACATAGGCGTTGCTTAGGAAAAACCAAACAACCTGGGCTTCATATTAGTAAAAAAAAAAAAAAAAATCAGTGTAACTTGTACCTTAGAAAAGTGCAAAACTACTTAAATAGCAGGGTTCCCTCCCCCTTCTGAAAATGTGCTACTCACCCTGTGAAAATTTTAATGTAATATTTTACTTTTGTCATCTACCTTTCAAAAAAAAAAGAAATGGTGAAATTCTGGACTTCAGGATGGCTTAATATCCCGGGATCAGTGACCCCTAAAGCAGCAAAGGTTGTAGACAATACTCAAGTAGTGTACCCAAGTGCCTAAGGCTTCTATGGTTCAGAAAAAATGAACAGATTATTTACCTCAGTTGTATTACCTCTTCACTAGCCTGCCCAAATATCCTGCGCCTCCACCTCATCTGCCCCAAGTCTTTTCACTAACCAGTACCAACCAGTCTCATCACCTCTACCACTGCCAAGGCCTACAGGGTGCCATTCAAAATTGGCTTGTTTTGTATTTTAACAATCAAATTACTTCCAACATACTATTAACCACATTTTGCAGAGAAGCAGAGGCACACAGATAAGGATAAGGCTTTTTATCTACCACAAAAAAAGAAAAGCAAATAGGTTCATCATAGGCATCTACTTTTGAATTCAAACACAGCCATGCATCCAAGAAAACATTGTAATGCTTCCCGACAATTTTGGTTCTGAAAACCAAAGATCCCTACACTGTAAGCTCGTTGTGGGCAGGGAGCACATCTACTAACTCTATTGTTTTCAACTCAAGCACTTACTTAGTACTGTTCTCTGCACACAGTAAGCGCTCAATAAATACCACTGATCTCTGATTAGCTCTTTGGTGATGGCAGGAGAGAAGGAGAGTGTGAATCTGAAAGAATTCCTTAATTTCTGCTAATAAGAATTTTTACTCTCTTGTTGACGACTAATATTCATGGAGTGCCTGTGTGTTTTTCACCGTCTAAATTAACAAAGAAATCATTTCTATAAGTTCTTCAGAAAAATCTTGTATAATCGTGGCTTTTTCATTTTTACTAATCATTTCATGTCTCTACATCTTTTCGTCACTGCTTACTCTCTCTTTGTTAATCTTAGAGACAAAAGTGAATGACAAAATAGGAATATTTAGAGAGGGGGAGAAAAGCATGACCTTGACCTACTTGAAACTGCATACAGTTCATTTTGTTCCTTTATCATCAGCAAAAATTGAGCATCCACAAATTTCAGGGCACCATACGATTATTATGGGCTTTCAGGACCTACATTAAGCATAGTTCCTCTCTGAAAAGGCTAAGAGGTAAGATATAAAATAAAACCTCATTTGTGCTATAAACATGAAAAACGGTACAGCAAGCAAAAATAATTTCTAGTCCACTATGGGCAGTTTCCCCCTCTCAGGGCTACACCTGGAGAGTTTCCTGTATTCTACCTGTCTTGACTATGGGAGGGAGAGTAAAACAGAGGCATATCCATTCCATTCCTAGCTTGGGCAGTGGCTAGTGAGTAGAAGGCAATCACTACAAGTCAAAACTCACCTGTGCTGGGCAGCAACGGTATGGAAGAGAGTCAAGGGTGGAGACTCAAGGTTACTGTGTGGAAGGAGGCAATGGCAAATGACTTCCATAATCTTACCGAGAAAACTCTATAGATACACTATTAGAATGACTGCAGATGGAACTAAGGCATTCCGGGAGGAATGTGTCCATGGTGTCGCTATGGGTTGGAGACGATTCGACAGTATAAGACAAGTCTGGCAGTTTAAGTTCTAGTAACAAGCATTTCTTCAGAGCAAATGCTTTAAACGTCAATTTTGCTTAAAGAAAGGGGAGGCTTTCTGTAATTTATTTCAATGTCTGCCTCCCCCTTTAGAATGTAAACTCCTTGTGGGCAGGGTACGAGTGCCACCTTTGTTGTTTTGTCCTCTCCCAAGCACTCAGAACAGTGCTCTGCACACAGTAAATACTCAATGAAAACCATTGATTGACAGACTGTGCTGCCACCCGTATCCTGAGTCCTCGGCTGCAGAGTGGTGTGCCAAAGTTTCGTCGATGCTGGGAAAACACATGCAGGTTGCAGACCCTCTCATCAGGAACCTAAGTATGTACTGCATACTTCCCCATATCTCATATCATCAGAATGTGAGAACGTCCACTGAAGTTCGAAGGTGGTAGGTTCAAAACAAATAGAAACTCTCCTTTCACACAACAGGTGCAAAGGTGTGTAATTCAGTACCATAGAAAGTAGTGCCAGCTGAGATTCAAGAGGCATTTGGATGAATTTATGGATAAACAGTAGAGGGAAAGTCAGGAATGTAAGGGAAACTATTAGAGATATTAGTTGGCCCTAAACTTAAGGTGGATGTCAAAGATGAACCATCACCTAGTTCTTCCAACCATCCTGTGGCCATCACTGGAGACAGAGTACTGGGGTGGATGACTTGTTCATTCATTCATTCAATCATATTAAGCACTTACCGTGTGCAGAGCACTGTACTAAGCACTTGAGAAAGTACAATACAGCAATAAACTGACACAATTCGTGGCCATAACGGACTTACAGTCTTGGGGGGGTTGGGGAGGGGGACCCAGACATTAATATAAATTACAGATATGTCATTTAGAATGGGGAGGACATGTTCCAGCAAAGAGCCAAGCTATAGAATGCTTACGTTGTCAGCACTAATTATGTTCCCAAAGGATCATCCACAACACACTGCATCAGTGATCTGTGCCTTAATCTCTTATAATATTGACACCAAGCGATAATGGCCTACGTGTTAACAATTCCATAGACCATTGCACACCTTTCAGTATTTGAAGATGAATTTAGGCTAAGTGACTTTAGTCCACTTAGTCACACTTCAAAGCACGCCACAAACAGGAAAGAAAGGCCCAAAGGATTTTTTTTTAATTAAAAAATAAAAAGTTGTGATTGTTTTCCAATATGGGAGGACCTGGCTTGACCTTACCCTGTCTACTAACACAGCCAATTAAAGGTTGCATTATTGATGATGAAGAATCTTAGTCAACTTTCACAAACCTCTATGTTTCCTTAACTTACCACACTGAAAAGCGTAAGAATAAGCTCCCGAAAAAGGTAATGAATAGTAACACCATTTGAAAAATGTGATGGGAAAATTCTTAATTTGTGAATAAGGGAACTTTAGAAATCTTTTACATGTGCACCACTTTAGCATTTTGGATTTTTCCAAAAAGCAAATCATGGAAATATTTCAGTATTTCTCTTTTTTTGGTACTTTTCTGGGTAAAAGTTTACCATGTGCATAGAAAACATGAAATCAGCACTAAATTTTCTAAGTAAAATTAAGTTATGTACATTTTTCATTTCAATTAGACTATATTATTTCTACCATAATTACCTCAAAAACTGATAGCTGAAACAAAACGATGTACTTTACATTAGGAATAACAACTAAAAATCCTGGTTTATGAGCTTGAAATGAGTGCTCTCCAGCTGGCACTGTTTGTCAACAACCATTTTTTTTTAAATGCTCCATTTCCCTATTGAAGAGCTAGAACTTTATCAGTCAATCTGGTATTTACTGAGCATATACCACATGCAAAGCACTGTACTAAGCACTTTGGAGAGAACAATACCACAGTGTTGGTACATTTGTTCCGTACCCGTAAAGAGCTTCCAGTCTTGAGGGAGGCAGACATTCATAGAAATGAATTATGGATATGTACATAAGTGCTGTGGGGATGAGGGTGAGCTGAATTTAAGTGCTCTCAGACTCACTCTGTGTCAAGGTCTCGGGACTGGAGTTTTAACCTCATAATTTTTCTTCAGCTATGGAAGCACACTCCAGGCTGAATTTTTAAAATAATAATAAATTATTCTGCAAAATACATTTAGTCCAATTTACTACATAAAAACTGGAATGTCACATTCATTCATTCAATCATATTTACTGAGTGCTTACTGTGTGCAGAGCACTGTACTAAGCGCTTAGAAAGTACAAATTGGCAACATATAGAGACGGTCCCTACCCAACAACGGGCTCACAGTCTAGAAGGGGGATACAGACAAAAAAAAACCCAAAACAAGTAGACAGGTGTCAAAACCAACAGAATGAATATAATTATAGCTATATACACATCATTAAGAAAATAGAGTAATAAATATGTGCAAATGTACACAAGTGCTGCGGGGAGGGGAAGGGCAGGAGGAGTGAGGGATGGGGAGGGGAGGAGGAGAGGAAAAAGGGGGGGGCTCAGTCTGGGAAGGCCTCCTGGAGGAGGTGAGCTCTCAGTAGGGCTTTGAAGGGAGGAAGAGAGCTAGTTTGGCAGATATGTGGAGGGAGGGCGGGCATTCTAGGCCAGAGGTCGATGGCAGGACAGGAGAGAACGAGGCCCAGTGAGGAGGTTAGAGGTGGCAGAGGAGTGGAATGTGTGGGCTGGGCTGGAGAAGGACAGAATAATAATAATAATAATAATAATAATAATGGCATTTATTTAGCACTTACTATGTGCAAAGCACTGTTCTAAGCACCGAGGTAGGGGGCGAGGTGATGGAGAGCTTTGAAGCCGAGAGTGAGGAGTTTTTGCTTCATTCAATAGGCAACCACTGGAAATTTTTGAGGAGGGGAGTGGTGTGCCCAGAGTGTTTCTGTACAAAGATAATCCGGGCAGCAGAGTAAAGTTAGACTGGAGCTGGGAGAGAGAGGTGGATAAGAGATCAGAAAGGAGGCCGATGCAGTAATTCAGTGGGGACAGGATGAGAGATTGAGCCAGCAAGGTAGCGGTTTGGATGGAGAGGAAACGGCGGATCTTGGCGATGTTGTGGAGGTGACACAGCCTTTAAAAGGCATTTGAAAAATAAGTTCTACATTTAAAATCCAACGCTTTAAAGGTGCAGATATTGTGATTGTATGCCTTTCTTAGAACAGAGCTCCAAACTATTTTTTTCACTGTATGTATTAAGCATTTACTATGTGTCGAACACTGTTCTGAGGGCTGGGATAGATTCAAGTTAATCAAGCTGGATGTATTCCCTGCCCCACATAAGGCTCACAGTCGAGTAAGAGGGAGAACAGGTACTGAATCCCCATTTTGCATTTGAGGAAACTGAACCACAGAGAAGTGAAGTGAGTTCCCCAAGTCACACAGCAGGAAAGTGGAGGAGCCAGAATTAGAACAAACTATTCATAAGTCTTACAAATATATATAAAGCTGATATTGACTCATCAGAATAACCTATGGCTGATTATTACTGGCAAATGAAGGTCACAGTTAAAACCAATAACTGAGAAAATATATCTGTATTTAACAAAATGGGTGATCAAAAAAGGATTAAGAATTAGTACATATTGAATGTATGAGGTGCAGAGAAAAAATACAATTTGAGATTTCTTCTTATCAACCAATGGTGAGTGCAGAGTTATGCCAGTTCCGTTTCCAAAAACGGCACCCATCTTTCCCTAATGATGATGATAACTGTGGTATTTGTTAAACACATACAATGTGCCAAACACTGAGCTAAGTGTTGAGGTAGATACAAGACAATCAGATCAAACGATCCCTGTCTTTCACGAGGCTCACACTCTAAAGACAGGGGAAACAGATATTTAATCCCCATTTGACATATAAGGAAACCGAGGCCGAGAAGGTTAAATGGCTTTCCCAAGTTCACATGGCAGTATTCACCATTAAGCACCTATGAATAATAAAGGGTATTTTTCATAAAAAACTGAAAATCTCCATAAAAAAGTATTTCTCTCTCTCTCTCTCTCTCTGTCTCTCTCTCTTTCTCTCTCTCACACACACACACACCCCACCCCACCACACACACTCCAAAGTTCATCTTTTTTCTTACTGGTCATTATGACAATCCAGAGGCCATGGCAGCAATCTGAGTCACAGAAATAAAATGAGAATGACTGAGGATAATAAGACGGCCACGGTCCTGAAGAGTAAACAGCCACCCTTTGCCCTCTCCAGCTTCTTCTAAACACTGCATGGCTGCAAAATCTATTGGTCTAATGAGGCAGTGTTGGGTGGGCCCCTCTGTTTCTCCTTCAACCCCATCAAATAGTGTTATTTATCAGGTGCTTACTACGCGCAGGGCAATGCACTAAGCTTTTAGACGACTACAATACAATGGAGTTTAAAGACACAACTCCTGTCCTTAAGGAGCTTAATTCAAACCCCAAATAATGTGTGCACTTGGAAGGCAGGTAGAAGAGGAAAATTCCTAGAGTGTAATAATAATGATAATAATAAATATGATAATGGTATTTGCTAAGCGCTTACTATGTGCCAAGCACTGGTCTAAGCTCTGGGATAGATACAAGGTAATCAGGTTGTCCCACGTGGGGCTCACAGTCTTAATCCCCATTTTACAGATGAGGTAACTGAGGCAAGGAGAAGTTAAGTGACTTGTCCAAGGTCACACAGCAGACAAGTAGCATAGCTGGGATTAGAACTCATGTCCTCTGACTCCCAAGCCCGGGCTCTTGCCATTAAGCCATGCTGTGTAAAGTTATAGCAGTTTGGAAGAGCAATGCTTGGCACACAGTAAGCACTTAAATACCATCATTAAATATATATACAGATAGATGACTGAGAGAGAGATAAAGTTTTCTAAATAATGGTCCAGCACATGCCCTATTCTGCACTGTCACAAGGCAAATTTGGAATACAAGATTTACTCAGCAGATAAAAACAGAGTGAATAGTGAATACACAAAACTCTTAAATTTTGGTGTTGTCTCTCGCCGACACCAATCCCCTGTGAGCCGCGTTCCTGGAATGCAATCCGAGGTTCTTTACAAACCTCGGTAGTTAGTGGAATCGTGGGGTGATTTCCAAAAAGCTTTAAAAAAATAGAATGCCGCTGCTTATGTCTTGAAAACAGGCGGCGGTTTCGGCTCCCGGGCTCCACCTCCGGGGCCCGCCAAAAAAAAACAAGAAAAGCACCCGAAACAACGGGATTCCCGGTTCTGGAAGGGAGTCCCAGGCGGCAGGCTGAAGGATCCTGCGCTGGGATGCTCAGGGTCCCAGGCCTTTAGGATCCTGCGCTGGGATCCCAGGCGGCAGGAATTTAGGATGCCGTGCTGGGATGTTCGGGATCCCAGGCGGCAGGAATTTAGGATGCCGTGCTGGGATGTTCGGGATCCCAGGCGGCAGGAATTTAGGATGCCGTGCTGGGATGTTCGGGATCCCAGGCGGCAGGAATTTAGGATTCCGTGCTGGGATGTTCTGGGTCCCAGGATGCAAGCAGTAAGGATACCGGGCTGGGATGCTCGGAGTCCAAACTGACTGCGCTTAGTACAGTGCTCTGCACACAGTAAGCGCTCAATAAATACGATTGATTGATGGATTGATTGATTGGGGACCCTTAAAGGGAGGAGGCCCGGCCGGAGCCTTGGGAACTCCATCCATGACCACCACCTACCGCAGCTAACTTTCTTCATTCATTCCGTCGTACTTATTGAGCGCTTACTGTATGCGGGGCACTGGACTAGGCGCTTGGAAAGTACAATTCGGCAAGAATGAGAGACAATCCCTACCCACAACGGGCTCACAGTCTAGAAGGGAGGGTGACAGACATCAGAACAAGTAATCCGGCATTAATATAAATAAATTGAGTTAGCCCTCATCCAGGAACCCATCAATTGTGTCCCTCTTCCACGTGCGTCTGAATGGGGTGGGTGGAGAGGGCCGGGCCCCCCCCTTGCCCCCTGGCCTCGGTGCCCGTGCCTGGTACTTTAGGGGCAAACCCGACCGGACCATCCTGTCCTAGCCCATCTGCAGGAGTGGGGGGAAAAAGGCCTTGGCTGTTTCCCCCTCTGGAGGGAAGGAACCTGCCTACCAACTCTGTTATACTGCCCTAATAATAATTATGGTAGTTGTAAGCAGAAAAGCAGCGTGGCTCAGTGGAAAGAGCCCGGGCTTCAGAGTCAGAGGTCGTGGGTTCAAATCCCGACTCCCCCACTTGTCAGCTGTGTGACTTTGGGCAAATCACTTAACTTCTCTGTGCCTCGGTTACCTCATCTGTAAAATGGTTGGCCCCCACGTGGGACAACTGATCACCCTGTGACCTCCCCAGCCCTTAGAACAGTGTTTGCACATAGTGAGCGCTTAATAAATGCCATCATTATTATTATTAAGCGCTTACTCTTGCGTGCTGGATTAAGCGCTGGGGCGGATGGAAGCAAATCGGGTCGGACACAGTCCCTGTGCAGCAAAGAGCTCACAGTCTCAATCCCCATTTTACAGATGAGGGAAGTGAGGCCCAGAGAACAGTAATAATGACATTTGTTAAGCCTTTACTATGTGCGAAGCACTGTTCTAAGCGCTAGCGGGGATACAAGGTGATCAAGCTGTCCCACGTGGGGCTCACGGTCTTCAACCCCATTTTCCAGATGCGGGAACTGAGGCCCGGGGAAGTGAAGTAACTTGCCCCAAGTCACACAGCTGACAATTGGCAGAGTCGGAATTAGAACCCACGACCTCTGACTCCCAAGCCCGGGCTCTTTCCACTGAGCCATGCTGCTTCAAGTGCCTTGTCTAAAGTCACACAGCAGGCAGGTAGCGGAATGGGATTAGAACCCATGACCTTCCGATTTGCAGGCCCGAGCTCTACCCACTACGCAATACTGCTTCTCTAGTACTCTCCCAAATGTTTGGTACAGTGCTCGGCAGGTATTAAGTGCTCATAAAATACGACTGAATGATTTTCCTACAGGTCTAGTAGGGCAGTGGGCACACACAGCTACACACAAAGTCAAACGCGGTCACACGAACTGTCCTTTCCAAGCGCTTAGTCCACTGCTCGGCACCCAGTAGTCACTTAATAATAATAATAATGGCACTTATTAAACGCTTACTATGTGCCAAGCACTGTTCTAAGCGCTGGGGAGTTTCCAAATTGATCAAGTTGTCCCACGGGGGGCTCACACTCTTAATCCCCGTTTTCCAGATGAGGTAATTGAGGCCCAGAGAAGTGACTTGCCCAAAGTCACACAGCTGACAATTGGCAGAGCCGGGATTTGAACCCATGACCTCTGCCTCCAAAGCCCGGGCTCTTTCCACCGAGCCACGCTGCTTCTCTATATACGGTGGCATGAATGGGGTCCTTTTAGACTGAGCCCACTGTTGGGTAGGGACTGTCTCTACATGTTGCCAATTTGTACTTCCCAAGCGCTTAGTACAGTGCTCTGCACATAGTAAGAGCTCAATAAATACGATTGATGATGATGATACAGTACGGGACACGTGAAAGACCTTTCGGTCTCCCTGCCTTGGCCGGCGGAGTCAGCCACCTGTTGCTGGCCGGGCGAGGAGGAAGCGGGCAAATCCATCCCGGAAAACTTGCTCCAGGCCGGATCAATCAATCAATCAATCGTATTTATTGAGCGCTTACTGTGTGCAGAGCACTGTACTAAGCGCTTGGGAAGTACAAGTTGGCAACATAGAGAGACAGTCCCTACCCAACAGTGGGCTTTTCAAGAGTTGTCATCATCATCAATCGTATTTATTGAGCGCTTACTATGTGCAGAGCACTGTACTAAGCGCTTAGCAGGGAAGCATCTTCCAGTTCTGCCGCTTTCGGGATAACTCCCTGGCCTCTCCTCCGGAGCTTGGATCCCAGTCCCCGCCCCCCACAGTAACAATAATAATAATAATAATAATAACAATAATAATAATGACACACTGAGCGTTTACTATGTGCAAAGCACTGTTCTAATTTTATCTATTTATTTACTACTTATTTATCTACTTTATTTTAGTTTGTTAATATGTTTTGTTCTGTCATCTGTCTCCCCCTTCTAGACTGTGAGCCCACTGTTGGGTAGGGACCGTCTCTAGATGTTGCCAACTTGTACTTCCCAAGCGCTTAGTACAGTGCTCTGCACACGGTAAGCGCTCAATAAATGCGACTGAATGAATGAATGCTCTAAGCGCTGGGAAGGTTACAAGGCGATCAGTCTTAATCACAGTCTTACTTCCCATTTTACAGATGAGGTAACTGGGGCACAGAGAAGTGAAGTGACAACCGAAGTCACACAACTGGCAACTGCCGGGACTTGAACCCATGACCTCTGACTCCAAAAGCCCGTGCTCTTTCCACTGAGCCACGTTGCTTCTCATAATGACGGCACTTGTTAATCAATCAATCGTACTTATTGAGCGCTTACTGTGTGCAGAGCACTGTACTAAGCGCTTGGGAAGTACAAATTGGCAACATATAGAGACAGTCCCTACCCAACAGTGGGCTCACAGTCTAAAAGGGGGAGACAGAGGACAAAACCAAACATACTAACAAAATAAAATAAATAGACTAGATATGTACAAGTAAAATAAATAAGTAGAGTAATAAATATGTACAAACATATATACTTGTTAAGCGCTTAGTAGGTGCCCAGCACTGTTCTAAGCGCTGCGGGGGGGGGGGGGATACAGGCTAATCAGGTTGCCCCACGAGGGGCTCACAGTCTTAATCCCCCTTTTACGGATGAGGGAACTGAGGCTCAGAGAAGTTAAGTGACTTGCCCAAGGTCACACAGCAGACGTGGGGCGGACTTGGGATGGGAACCCATGACCTCTGACCCACGCCCGGCCTCGGACACCCGTGTGCGGCCGCAGGACGGCAACCCCCTCGGCGGGGGAGAGGAGAAAAACGTGGACCCGATCATCATCATCATCAATCGTACTTATTGAGCGCTTACTGTGTGCAGAGCACTGGACTAAGCGCTTGGGAAGTACAAATTGGCAACATATAGAGACAGTCCCTACCCAACATTGGGCTCACAGTCTAAAAGGGGGAGACAGAGGACAAAACCAAACATACTAACAAAATAAAATAAATAGACTAGATATGTACAAGTAAAATAAATAAGTAGAGTAATAAATATGTACAAACATATATACTTGTTAAGCGCTTAGTAGGTGCCCAGCACTGTTCTAAGCGCTGCGGGGGGGGGGATACAGGCTAATCAGGTTGCCCCACGAGGGGCTCACAGTCTTAATCCCCCTTTTACGGATGAGGGAACTGAGGCTCAGAGAAGTTAAGTGACTTGCCCAAGGTCACACAGCAGACGTGGGGCGGACTTGGGATGGGAACCCATGACCTCTGACCCACGCCCGGCCTCGGACACCCGTGTGCGGCCGCAGGAAGACAACCCCCTCGGCGGGGGAGAGGAAAAAAACGTGGACCCGATCATCATCATCATCAATCGTACTTATTGAGCGCTTACTATGTGCAGAGCACTGGACTAAGCGCTTGGGAAGTACAAATTGGCAACATATGGAGACAGTCCCTACCCAACAGCGGGCTCACAGTCTAAAAGGGGGAGACGGAGAACCAAACCAAACATACTAACAAAATAAATAGAAGAGATTTAGTCTATTGGATCCAGGGCTGCCTCCTCCGGGGAGCACTCCGCGCTTTCTTCCCCGCAACCCAGCGACCCCGAGCTTGGTGGGCAGGGGAAGGGGAACTCACCCCGATGTCCCGGAGCTGCCTGGGCGGCCGGGGATACAGGCTAATCAAGTTGCCCCACGAGGGACTCACAGTCTTAATCCCCATTGTACGGATGAGGGGACTGAGGCTCAGAGAAGTTAAGTGACTTGCCCAAGGTCACACAGCAGACGTGGGGCGGAGCTGGGATGGGAACCCATGACCTCTGACCCACGCCCGGCCTCGGACACCTGTGTGCGGCCGCAGGAATCAATCAATCAATCAATCAATCGTATTTATTGAGCGCTTACTATGTGCAGAGCACTGTACCAAGCGCTTGGGAAGTACAAATTGGCATCACATAGAGACAGTCCCTACCCAACAGCGGGCTCACAGTCTAAAAGGGGGAGACAGAGAACAGAACCAAACATACCAACAAAATAAAATAAGTAGGATAGAAATGTACAAGTAAAATAAATAGAGTAATAAATATGTACAACCATATATACATATATACAGGTGCTGTGGGGAAGGGAAGGAGGCAAGACGGGGGGATGGAGAGGGGGACGAGGGGGAGAGGAAAGAAAGGGCTCAGTCTGGGAAGGCCTCCTGGAGGAGGTGAGCTCTCAGCAGGGCCTTGAAGGGAGGAAGAGAGGAAGGCAACCCCACGGCGGGGGAGAGGAGAAAAACGTGGACCCGATCATCATCATCATCAATCGTACTTATTGAGCGCTTACTGTGTGCAGAGCACTGTACTAAGCGCTTGGGAAGTACAAATTGGCAACATAGAGAGACAGTCCCTACCCAGCAGCGGGCTCACAGTCTAAAAGGGGGAGACGGAGAACCAAACCAAGCATACTAACAAAATAAAATAAACAGAATAGATTTAGACTATTGGATCCAGGGCTGCCTCCTCCGGGGAGCACTCCGCGCTTTCTTCCCCGCAACCCAGCGACCCCGAACTTGGCGGGCAGGGGAAGGGGAACTCACCCCGCTGTCCCGGCGCTGCCCGGGCGGCCGCTGGACACTTTCGAAGTTGCAACCGTGTTTCCGGAGGGGCGGCGAGGGCGGGGCAGTCATTCCACGGGGGCCGGGCCGGACAACCAGCCGCATCCCCGGCAACGGGCCTCCGGGCGGCAACCGGCCGGCCGCGGGCGGGCGGGCTCCCCGGGGGCAACGGCGGCGACCCCCGGGCCCGGCTCGGCCTCCCCGCTCCTCCGGCTCCCGGGCGCGGCTCCCGTTTGCGGGCAAGCCCCGCGCCGGAGCGGGGAAACGGGATGGCGTGCAAGGCGGGGAAGCCTCTCTCTCTCCCTCTCCCAGGCAACCTAGTCTGCACACCGCCGCCGCCAGGGAAGCTTTCCCTCCCTTGCTCCTTCTCCGCTTCCTTTCTGGTTGCACGGGAGGGAACTCGCGCCCTCTCCCGCCCTCGCTCCGGCGGCGGCGGCGGCGGGCGCGCGCCCACGTGCCGCGGCTCCGGGGGAGGGGCGCGCGCGCGCCCACGTGCCCCTTATTACTCTACTAATGATGCTCCAACTCTAAGTATTCTGAGGGTACTGACGCCCTTCTACCTGTTTTGTTTCGCTGTCTCCCTCTTTTAGATTGGGAGCCCGTTGTTGGGTCGGGACCGTCTCTATCCGTTGCCGACTTGTCCTCCCCGAGCGCTTAGTCCGGTGCTGTGCACACAGTTAAGCACGATTGAATGAATGAATGAAGGTGCCCGGGCTCCGGGGGGCGCGCGCGCGGACTCCGGCGCGCGCGCGCCCACCTGCCCCTTATTACTCTACTAATGATGCTACAATCCTAAGTATTCTGCCGGTATTGACGCCCTTCTCCCTGTTTTGTTTCGCTGCCCGTCTCCCCCTTCTAGATCGGGAGCCCGTTGTTGGGTCGGGACCGTCTCTATCTGTTGCCGACTTGTGCTCCCCAAGCGCTTATTACTTATTACTCTATTTTATTAATGATGCTACAACTCTAAGTATTCTGCCGGTATTGACGCCCGTCTCCCTGTTTCGTTTCGCTGTCTGTCTCCCCTTTCTAGATCGGGAGCCCGTTGTTGGGTCGGGACCGTCTCTATCTGTTGCCGCGTTGTCCTCCCCGAGCGCTTAGTCCGGTGCTGTGCACACAGTTAAGCACGATCGAATGAATGAATGAAGGTGCCCGGGCTCCGGGGGGCGCGCGCGCGGACTCCGGCGCGCGCGCGCCCACCTGCCCCTTATTACTCTACTAATGATGCTACAATCCTAAGTATTCTGACAGTATTGACGCCCTTCTCCCTGTTTTGTTTCGCTGCCTGTCTCCCCCTTCTAGATCGGGAGCCCGTTGTTGGGTCGGGACCGTCTCTATCTGTTGCCGACATGTGCTCCCCAAGCGCTTATTATTTATTACTCTATTTTATTAATGATGCTATAATTCTAAGTATTCTGACGGTATTGACGCCCGACTCCCTGTTTTGTTTCGCTGTCTGTCTCCCCCTTCTAGATTGGGAGCCCGTTGTTGGGTCGGGACCGTCTCTGTCTGTTGCCCATTTGTCCTCCCCGAGCGCTTAGTCCGGTGCTGTGCACACAGTAAGCGCTCAGTAAGTGCGCTTGAATGAATGAATGAACGTGCCGGGACTCCGGCGCGCGCGCGCGCCCACCTGCCCCTTATTACTCTATTGTATTAATGATGCTACAACTCTAAGTATTCTGCCGGTCTTGACGCCCGTCCCCCTGTTTTGCTTCGCTGTCTGTCTCCCCCGTCTAGATTGGGAGCCCGTTGTTGGGTCGGGACCGGCTCTCTATGTTGCCTATTTGTCCTCCCCAAGGGCCTAATCCGGTGCTGTGCACACAGTAAACACGATTGATTGAATGAATGAATGAATGAATGAATGAAAGTGCCCGGGCTCCGGGAGGCGCGCGCGCGCGCGCCCACGTGCGGGGACTCCGGCGCGCGCGCGCGCCCACCTGCCCCTTTTATGTGTACATACTTATTACTCTATTGTATTAATGATGCTGTAACTCTAAGTATTCTGCCGGTCTTGACGCCCTTCTCCCTGTTTTGTTTCGCTGTCTGTCTCCCCCTTCTAGATTGGGAGCCCGTTGTTGGGTCGGGACCGTCTCTACCTGTGGCCGCCTTGTCCTCCCCAAGCGCTTAGTCCGGTGCTGTGCACACAGTTAAGCACGATTGAATGAATGAATGAACGTGCCCGGGCTCCGGGGGGCGCGCGCGCGCCCACGTGCGGGGGACTCTGGGGCGCGCGCGCGCCCACCTGCCACTTATTACTCTGTTATTAATGATGCTCCAACTCTAAGTATTCTGCCGGCATTGACGCCCGTCTCCCTGTTTTGTTTCGCCGCCTGTCTCCCCCTTCTAGATCGGGAGCCCGTTGTTGGGTCGGGACCGTCTCTATCTGTTCCCGACATGTGCTCCCCAAGCGCTTATTATTTATTACTCTATTTTATTAATGATGCTCCAACTCTAAGTATTCTGCCGGTCTTGACGCCCGACTCCCTGTTTTGTTTCGCTGTCTGTCTCCCCCTTCTAGATCGGGAGCCCGTTGTTGGGTCGGGACCGTCTCTATCTGTTGCCCATTTGTCCTCCCCAAGCGCTTAGTCCGGTGCTGTGCACACAGTTAAGCACGATTGAATGAATGAATGAACGTGCCCGGGCTCCGGGGGGCGCGCGCGCGCCCACCTGCCCCTTATTACTCTACTAATGATGCTACAACTCTAAGTATTCTGCCGGCATTGACGCGCGTCTCCCTGTTTTGCTTCGCTGCCTGTCTCCCCCTTCTAGACTGGGAGCCCGTTGTTGGGTCGGGACCGGCTCTGTTGCCGATTTGTTCTCCCCGAGCGCTTAGTCCGGTGCTGTGCACACAGTTAAGCACGATTGAATGAATGAATGAATCATCATCATCATCATCATCAACATCATCAATCGTATTTATTGAGCGCTTACTATGTGCAGAGCACTGGACTGAGCGCTTGGGGGAAGTACAAATTGGCAACATATAGAGACAGTCCCTACCCAACAGTGGGCTCACAGTCTGAAAGGGGGAGACAGAGAACAAAACCAAACTAACAAAATAAATTAAATAGAATAGATATATACAAGTAAAATAAATAAATGAATGAATGAAGGTGCCCGGGCTCCGGGGGGGCGCGCGCGCGCGCGCCCACGTGCGGGGACTCCGGCGCGCGCGCCCACCTGCCCCTTATTACTCTATTTTATTAATGATGCTCCAACTCTAAGTATTCTGCTGGTATTGACGCCCGTCTCCCTGTTTTGTTTCGCTGCCTGTCTCCCCCTTCTAGATTGGGAGCCCGTTGTTGGGTCGGGACCGTCTCTATCTGTTGCCTATTTGTCCTCCCCGAGCGCTTAGTCCGGTGCTGTGCACACAGTAAGCGCTCAGTAAGTACGATTGAATGAATGAATGAACGTGCCGGGGCTCCGGCGCGCGCCCACCTGCCCCTGTTATTTGTACATACTTATTACTCTATTTTATTAATGATGCTGCAACTCTAAGTATTCTGCCGGTGTTGACGCCCGTCTCCCTGTTTTGTTTCGCTGTCTGTCTCCCCCGTCTAGATTGGGAGCCCGTTGTTGGGTCGGGACCGGCTCTATCTGTTGCCGCGTTGTCCTCCCCGAGCGCTTAGTCCGGTGCTGTGCACACAATTAAGCACGATTGAATGAATGAATGAAGGTGCCCGGGCTCCGGGGGGCGCGCGCGCGCCCACCTGCCCCTTATTACTCTACTAATGATGCTACAATCCTAAGTATTCTGACAGTACTGACGCCCTTCTCCCTGTTTTGTTTCGCTGCCTGTCTCCCCCTTCTAGATTGGGAGCCCGTTGTTGGGTCGGGACCGTCTCTATCTGTTGCCGACTTGTGCTCCCCAAGCGCTTATTATTTATTACTCTATTTTATTAATGATGCTATAATTCTAAGTATTCTGACAGTACTGACGCCCTTCTCCCTGTTTTGTTTCGCTGCCTGTCTCCCCCTTCTAGATTGGGAGCCCGTTGTTGGGGACCGTCTCTATCTGTTGCCGACTTGTCCTCCCCGAGCGCTCAGTCCGGTGCTGCGCACACAGGAAGCGCTCAGTATGTACGATTGAATGAATGAATGAACGTGCCCGGGCTCCGGGGGGCGCGCGCGCGCCCACCTTCCCCTTATTACTCTATTGTATTAATGATGCTCCAACTCTAAGTATTCTGCCGGTGTTGACGCCCGTCTCCCTGTTTTGTTTCGCTGTCTGTCTCCCCCTTGTAGATTGGGAGCCCGTTATTGGGTCGGGACCGTCTCTACCTGTGGCCGCCTTGTCCTCCCCAAGCGCTTAGTCCGGTGCTGTGCACACAGTTAAGCACGATTGAATGAATGAATGAACGTGCCCGGGCTCCGGGGGGCGCGCGCGCGCCCACCTGCCCCTTATTACTCTACTAATGATGCTACAATCCTAAGTATTCTGCCGGCATTGACGCGCGTCTCCCTGTTTTGCTTCGCTGCCTGTCTCCCCCTTCTAGACTGGGAGCCCGTTGTTGGGTCGGGACCGGCTCTATCTGTTGCCGACTTGTGCTCCCCAAGCGCTTATTATTTATTACTCTATTGTATTAATGATGCTACAACTCTAAGTATTCTGCCGGTCTTGACGCCCGTCTCCCTGTTTTGTTTCGCTGCCTGTCTCCCCCTCCTAGATTGGGAGCCCGTTATTGGGTCGGGACCGTCTCTATGTGTTGCCGACTTGTGCTCCCCAAGCGCTTAGTCCGGTGCTGTGCACACAGTAAGCGCTCAGTAAGTACGATTGAATGAATGAATGAACGTGCCGGGACTTTCACAGACTCCGTCTTCTCCTGGTTCTCCTCTTATCTCTCCGGTCGTTCTTTCTCAGTCTCTTTTGCAGGCTCCTCCTCCCCCTCCCATCCTCTTACTGTGGGGGTTCCCCAAGGTTCAGTGCTTGGTCCCCTTCTGTTCTCAATCTACACTCACTCCCTTGGTGACCTCATTCGCTCCCACGGCTTCAACTATCACCTCTACGCTGATGACACCCAGATCTCCATCTCTGCCCCTGCTCTCTCCCCCTCCCTCCGGGCTCGCATCTCCTCCTGCCTTCAGGACATCTCCATCTGGATGTCCGCCCGCCACCTAAAGCTCAACATGTCGAAGACTGAGCTCCTTGTCTTTCCTCCCAAACCTTGTCCTCTCCCTGATTTTCCCATCTCTGTTGACGGCACTACCATCCTTCCCGTCTCACAAGCCCGCAACCTTGGTGTCATTCTCGACTCCGCTCTCTCATTCACCCCTCACATCCAAGCCGTCACCAAAACCTGCCGGTCTCAGCTCCGCAACATTGCCAAGATCCGCCCTTTCCTCTCCATCCAAACCGCTACCCTGCTCATTCAAGCTCTCATCCTATCCCGTCTGGACTACTGCACTAGCCTTCTCTCTGATCTCCCATCCTCGTGTCTCTCTCCACTTCAATCCATACTTCATGCTGCTGCCCGGATTATCTTTGTCCAGAAACGCTCTGGACATATCACTCCCCTCCTCAAAAACCTCCAATGGCTACCGATCAATCTGCGCATCAGGCAGAAACTCCTCACCCTGGGCTTCAAGGCTGTCCATCCCCTCGCCCCCTCCTACCTCCCCTCCCTTCTCTCCTTCTCCAGCCCAGCCCGCACCCTCCGCTCCTCCACCGCTAGTCTCCTCACCGTGCCTCGTTCTCGCCTGTCCCGCCATCGACCCCCGGCCCACGTCCTCCCCGGGCCTGGAATGCCCCCAATCCCTCTGCCCATCCGCCAAGCTAGCTCTCTTCCTCCCTTCAAGGCCCTGCTGAGAGCTCACCTCCTCCAGGAGGCCTTCCCAGACTGAGCCCCTTCTTTCCTCTCCCCCTCGTCCCCCTCTCCATCCCCCCGTCTTACCTCCTTCCCTTCCCCACAGCACCTGTATATATGTACATATGGTTGTACATATTTATTACTCTATTTATTTATTTATTTATTTATTTTACTTGTACATTTCTATCCTACTTATTTTATTTTGTTGGTATGTTTGGTTCTGTTCTCTGTCTCCCCCTTTTAGACTGTGAGCCCACTGTTGGGTAGGGACTGTCTCTATGTGATGCCAATTTGTACTTCCCAAGCGCTTAGTACAGTGCTCTGCACATAGTAAGCGCTCAATAAATACGATTGATTGATTGATTGATTGATTGACTCCGGGGGGCACGTGCCCACCTTCCCATTTTATTTGTACATATTTATTACTCTACTTTATTAATGAGGTGTCGCAGCGTGGCTCAGTGGAAAGAGCGCGGGCTTGGGAGTCAGAAGTCATGGGTTCAAATCCCAGCTCCACCAACTGTCAGCTGTGTGACTTTGAGCAAGTCACATAACTTCTCTGGGCCTCGGTTACCTCATGTGTAGAAATGGGGATTAAAACTGTGAGCCCCCCGTGGGACAACCTGATCACCTTATAACCTCCCCAGCGCTTAGAACAGTGCTTTGCACATAGTAATCGCTTAATAAATGCCGTTATTATTATTATTAAGTCATGGGTTCTAATCCTGACTCCACCACTTAGCTGTGTGACTTTGGGCAAGTCACTTAACTTCTCTGGGCCTCCCATCTGTAAAAGGGGGATTAAGACTGTGAGTCCCACGTGGGACAACCTGATCACCTCGTACCTACCCCAGCGCTTAGAACAGTGCTTTGCACATAGTAAGAGCTTAACAAATACCATTATTATTATTATTATTATATAGGTATGATTCTATTTATTCTGAAGGTATTGACGCCAGTCTCCTTGTTTTGTTTTCCTGTCTGTCTCCCCCTTCTAGACTGGGAGCCCGTTGTTGGGTAGGAACCGGCTCTATCTGTGGCCGATTTGTTCTTCCCAAGCGCTCAGTCCAGTGCTCTGCACACAGTCAGCGCTCAATCAATACCACTGATATTGAATGAATGGTTACCATGTTCTACTGTAGTCTCCCAAGCGCTTAGTCCAGTGCTTTGCACACAGTCAGAGCTCAATCAATATGATTGATTGAATGAATGAATGGTTACCATGTTCTGTTGTACTCTCCCAAGCACTTAGTCCAGTGCTCTGCACACAGTCAGCCCTCAATCAATACCATTGATTGAATAAAGGAATGGTTACCATGTTCTGGTGTACTCTCCCAAGCGCTTAGTCCAGTGCTCTGCACACAGTCAGCGCTCAATCAATACGATTGATTGAATAAATGAATGGTTACCATGTTCTGTTGTACTCTTCCAAGCGCTTAGTCCAGTGCTCTGCACACAGTCAGCGCTCAATCAATACAATTGATTGAATGAATGGTTACCATGTTCTGTTGTACTCTCCCGAGCGCTTAGTCCAGTGCTCTGCACACAGTCAGCGCTCAATCAATACGAATGAACGTGCCGGGGCTCCGGGGGGGCATGCGCCCACGTGCCTATATTATTTGTACATATTTATTACTCTATTTCATTAATGAGGTGTTGATAGCTGTAATTCTGTTTATTCTGATGGTACTGTCAACCTGTCTACTTGTTTTGCCATCTGTCTCCCCCTTCTAGACTGTGAGCCCGTTGGTGGGTCGGGACCATCTCTATCTGTTGCCGATTTGTACTTCCCAAGCGCTTAGTCCAGTGGTTTGCACAAAGTAAACGCTCAATAAGAACGATTTGAGGCCGGGTTGGGCAGCGCGCTCCTGCGCCCGGCAGAATTGCCTTATAAACCCTCAGGACAGGCGGCTGTCAATGCTTTTCTTAACCTACTATCCCGGGGTGGAGATTTTTAAGCAAAGGGTCGCATGCTGCAGCTTCTGGAAGTCTGGGGGACAAGGGTTTTTTTGGTTTTTTCTTTTGCTTGATTTTATTTTATTTTTTGCAGAGGAGAACCAGGGAGAAGGTGTGAGAGAGGAGAGGATCAATGGGGGAAGGCACCAGCTTTGTCCCAAGCTCCTCTTCCCATAACTAGTAACCTCTCCTCGTCTTTTTGGAGAAAACGGTATTGGCAACATCAGAACGCGAGGGAGAAACTAGTAGAACCATTAAATCGTGTTTTTTCACTTTACCCATAAACAGCACTTTTTCAAAGTCGGCTGTTGGATCTACCCACTCTTCTGGGAACAGGATAAAACAATTGGCAAAAGGAGGGCGTAATTA
Source organism: Tachyglossus aculeatus (assembly GCF_015852505.1). NCBI lineage: Eukaryota > Metazoa > Chordata > Mammalia > Monotremata > Tachyglossidae > Tachyglossus > Tachyglossus aculeatus. The sequence continues at coordinate 33,655,450 of NC_052101.1, forward strand.
CTTCACACCACTGACCCCGCTCCTCTTTCCCACTTTAAATGTTGACTTGTAGCCAGTTTTTCCATGATGTACTTTTTGTTTTCTTCCTGACATCTTCCCGCAGTTTTCCACAGGTTCAAACACCTGAGAACTAGACAACAGCCATCACCCCGAGTGAGTCTGGGAGAGGAGAGAATGAGAAACTGGGAAACACCTGTTTCTGCCTCGAGTTCTCCCTGAAGGCCTTAAATAAATACCCTGAGCACTGCTTTGTGGTCTTTGGTGATTTAATGTTTTCAGGGATCGCTGAGCATTTAGGCCTACATTTCATTCCCTATTCTTTTGAAACGTTCTGTTCTAAGAATCCACTGTCTTCACAGATTTGTATAAGGGGACAGGAACAAGGAAAAAGGAGAAAGGGAATAAGGGAGGAAAAAAATTGGGGCAGAGGGAAAGGGATTTAGGGGCGAGGGAAAGAAGGAGCCACGTTGGAATGGGCGGGATAGGAAAGAGGAGAAATGTCTAACTTTGAAAAAGGAAAAGGCTGAGATGTATTGTGATGCTCATGGATTGTGTTATAAACCATTTTTTGCCCAAAGCACCAATACGTTGAACCAAGTTCACCAGTTTTCTAAGGGCAGAAAAGTTTATAGCCAAGACATTTATGCTTTCAGAAAAGTTCACTAGCAGCACAAATCTGGTTTACCAGAAAATATTCCTCTCCGAAGGATCTGAAATAACACAATAACAAGAGCTGAACAAACTGTGATATATCTATGATAACAATTAGGAAGGGAAGCAAATAAGAAATTTAATTTTTTGCATAAATGCGTAAAGAAGAAAATGGTGCATAAACTTAAAATAGTGAAACACATTGGGGACTAAGACAGTTAGACTTCAAATTGGTGGGTGGTTGCTAGTTTTCCCATTGAGTGAAAAATGGAATTATTCTCCCTGTGCTGTGCCATTTAATACAGACACACAGTATATTACTAAGTAGTAAGTAACATGGTGGTTTGAAAAATACCATGGCAACTGGCAGCGATATTTAACTTAGACCCAGGAAATAAAGGGACTGGGGGAAAAGAAGCCCTAGGAATTTAGGTCAGCAGGGGGCTACCATAATGAAAACTGGAAGGGGAATTACTAGGGAATATAAATTATCTAATAAACCCGAAGACTATTGCTAGAGCTCTAGGTCTATGACAGATTTTAAAAAATAATAATAACAGGAGCTCAAGGAGGTGCTGAATCACCTAAGACAGCTTTGCAAATAACTGTTCATATGCGTGCCTTGAAGAAGTAAAAATTCATTTCAGGAGACAGTAAATTTTCCAAGTGTAAGGATTTTTGTAACTCCCCACAGACCTAGTACAGTGCTCTGAATTCAGAGGCTCTCAATAAATACTGCTTATTGAATGACTTCATACAGAATGCCGTTGCAATCTCCAATGTAGAAGAACTGATTTAAAAGAAAACCGGTGGCTGATCAATTTTTGATACTCATTTTCCAAATCGGCCTAGTTCTATGAGGACCTTGGAAGAATAAGTACTTGTTTTCATGAAACTTTCCTACTGTTTTCACTGTCATTAGAAATGAGACCTAATAAGAAAAACACACATTATTATCATCATTTCACATTTTTGGTTCCTTGAACCAAACCTAAAATTCCAACCTCTTAAAAATCCCTGATTAGGTCCCTCATAAGTCAGTTCAAAAGCATTAGATATATCACAGTTTGGTCAAGAGCAACTTTTCATCATTTTTTACGTCACCCTGAGTCTGTACTACTGAATCTTAATGGCCATTCAGCCATTTCAGAAATGGTATTGATCTGTCCCTTCAAGCGGAACTGATTATTCACATCACCACTACTAAAATGCCCATTCATTACTTAATCATTTGCCTCCATACATACTAGGGTGCCATTTTATAAACATTTTATATCCAGAAGTTTTAAGGTTTGATGCTATTGATGCCTATCTACTTGTTTTGTTTTGTTGTCTGTCTCCCCGTTATAGACTGTGAGCCCGTTGTTGGGTAGGGATTGTCTCCATCTGTTGCCGAATTGTACTTTCCAAGCACTTAGTACGGTAATCTGCACACAGTAAGTGCTCAATAAATATGATTGAATGAATGAAATGAATGAATTAGATCTCAGATTAATAGGACTGGTCAAATTTCATGGAAATGCTTTAAATGGGATTTTGGAAATCAGAATAAAACCGCAAGATGGATTGCACACGACCATTAATTTCTAGAGGAAATAGAGAATTGTTAAAATTAAAAAGTAACTCCCATAATCTCTAGTTTGCTTAGTGAAGAAAAATGAAACTGCAACCATTTGAGCTGAGCAAATCAATTAGAATGCAATCCAAATCCAAATCTCCGTGCATTTTCTCCAATTATCCCATTGGTTTGTGGGACATGAGAGCAGTCAAAATGCAGCAAAATTAGGATCAGTGACCACCTGTCTACAGGGTCCCAACTTTATCAAGGAAAGCTGTATGTAATATTTCATAGCTACAGAGTAAGTCCTGAACTGCTTTTGCTTTTCCAGCTTTTCCAAATTACATCTTGTTATAAATTTTCTAGATAAAATGTGAGCCTAAGTTAAGAATGGTTTACCGTCAGTTTCAATTATTTAAAATTTGTTTGCAGTGAAAGTATTGGTTTTACCAGCAAATATTTCCAACAAGGAAATCAAAGTTTGTTTCAGTGTTGTAGCTGAAACGAACAATTGTTAGAGATGCAGTAAGAGAAAATAAATCCAATAAAGGATAAGATCAGTTGTTTTTGAGAGGTAGCACAAATGTTATTTGTACAGTATGTTAAAACAAAGAAAAAAGATTCAATAGGTAGGACCCCAGAGTAATAATTGGCTTTTTTTGCAAACATTGCAGAAAATAATCTAGAGGTCATAGTAGATCATAATTTCAAGTTTCCATTATTTTCCCCATATAATATTTGGCAGAGAATAGCATTTTCATTTCAACTCTACATTAACAGTTACTGTAAAGCACTGCAAAGTCTCACCTTTTACAATCAATTTCTATTTACATTGCCTTCTCACAGTGGAGCTCACCAAGAATTAATACTCTAACCAGCAGATAATGCCAAATGTTTTGTAATTCAGTGCATGCACCTTATCCAACTTGTCTATGCAGTTTTTGGCTTCTATGGTGGAATCATTTGCTAAAAAGATAAAGCAACTCTGACATTCACATTGAAGCAAAATTACAAATATAAGAAATTGATTTATGTGGAATTGATACCACATTTATGAGTTCCTGGCAGTTAACTTTACATTTCAATTTAGGGTTAGAAATTCAAGCAAAGATTTCAAATAAGATTTAAAAGATAAAAGAAAAAAAGCTTCTAGCTGTTACCTTGACCACAAGAAAAGTCTAACAACCTTACATGATCATTTTGAGTCAAACTGTCCAGGAAATGCATGAGCAATTCCACAGTTTTACCAAAAACAAGAAAAAAACCCACCACCAACAAAAAAGTAAATAAAAATAAATCTAAAATGTTGCCCATTTCACTCATTTCAAAGTTGGAAATAAAAGAAAAATGGAAGATGAGATAGCTACTTGGGTATTTCACTGCTGAAATGAGTGGTTCTGTCCATATCAGAATTATACTTTATTGCCAAATTCAGCACCATTCGTGAATCTAAACCAAACTTAAATATGAAGAAAAATAACAAAACCTATATAGAATAATGAGCAACCAACCAAACCAATGTGTGCAAAAGGCTGGAGACTGCAATATTCTGTCCCTGCGTACTTTCTAAAGAACGAAATTAACAAGGAAGATAGAACAGTCATCTCTTTGCTAGTAAGGATTCATTTTTGCTAAAGAAAACAAATCTGTATCTCTTTTACAAATATGCAACAAATATTTAAATTAGAGAATAAAATGGAAATATTAAAGTAATTTTGATTTCATTTGAGTCTACTCTCTCTGCCTTAATTCATCCACCTCCATTTCTTCCATCTCCTACAGAAACTCATGTATTTTTCCTCCAAAACTAGATTCTTCATTCAAACACCAAACATTTTTGCTCATAAACTCACAATTTCACTGTTCCAATACTGATGATCAACAAGCACAGATGAGTTGGATTCCAGAAGGTGTCTTCAAAGATAGATTATGTTCAGCCAGAGGTGAGTCATAAGGCCCAAATACACATTTTTATGTTAATCATGTTTTATGTTTGTCCTTGATGAAATGCAGAAAACATTCATGCTATGCCATTCTCCTCTGCTAAGTGCAGATGAGATCTGGTTTCCTTCCAACTGATTTCTTTTATCACCTTCATTCTAGGGGTCAAGGAAATGGACCCTATCTTATGGTTCCCATTCCCTTTATTTGTCCATAAGGGTTCCAAGAAAAATTAGTAAACCAGGCATGCTAATACCATTTTAAACCTCCACATGCATTGCTACACCTTCCTCAGTTTAGATGGAAACTCTTATTCGCACTTGTCATATTTCGTTTGAGTTTTAGCCATTTAGAATTGTAATTCTTTTTTACTTGCTTTGTGAGGTTTAATCTTTGGAAAAAGCTCCATTTTCCATTGGAAAAATCATTAACCATTTGCTAAAGGTCTTTCTTCACTTGTCAAACATTTCAAGGATTATGCACCACACAGAGATTCCACAGTAGTCTAAGTCAACTTGAATGTTTTGCTGTCTGTTCATGGGGCTGAATTTTTCAGGACAGTGGACAGGTCTTTCAGACACTAGGTCTATAGGATCCTATAGCTTTGTTTCTTCATTTATGAGGATTTTTCATGACACATTCTTTTCAGTATGGCACTCAACTTTCTATGTTTTCTGTACTTCTAACAATAGATTTTTTTAGGTAATTTATTACAGCAGATACTACATATACTAGATTATAGTAGATTCATTCATTCATTCATTCAATCGTATTTATTGAGTGCTTACTGTGTGCAGAGCACTGTACTAAGCGCTTGGGAAGTACAAGTTGGCAATGTATAGAGACGGTCCCTACCCAACAGTGGGCTCAGAGTCTAGAAGAGGGAGACAGAGAACAGAACAAAACATATTAACAAAATAAAATAAATAGAATAAATATGTACAAATAGAGTAATAAATATGTACAAACATATATACATATATACAGGTGCTGTGGGGAGGGGAAGGAGATGATGGGGAGGGGGAGAGGAAGGAGGGGGCTCAGTCTGGTAGATGTAAGAAGCAGCATGAGAAACAGCATAGTCCAGTGGATAGACCATGGGCTTGGGAGTCAGAAGAACTTGGGTTCTAAGCCCAGCTCCTCTACATGTCTGCTATGTGACCTTGGGTAAGTCACTTCACTCCTCTGTGTCTCAGTTCCCTCATCTGTAAAATGGAGCTTAAGACTGTGAGCCCTATGTAGGACAGGAACTGTGTGCAACCCCATCATCTTGTATCTACCCCAGCACTTAGAACAGTGTCTGGCACATAGTAAGCACTTAAATACCACAATTATTATTTTTATTATACTGTTTACAGTATATAGTAACTTTAAAGGTGGATTCCTAAATTATTTTACTAGCATTAGGCACTGCAACAGAAATAGTTTTAAAATTAAAATTTTAAATATATTGAAAAGATACTAGTATTTGAGCACTTATTGGGCTCACATACATAGCATAGTGCATAGTTGAGTCTAACAGAAGTAAATGGTAAATGCTCAATAAATGGTGTTGATTGATAAACAATATGATTTCTGTTTTCAAGGAAGTTACAACCTAACTGAAGAGAGAGAGACAAAATAAATTACATAGGGGGAAGAAGTGACTGGAAAAACGGACCATTATCTTCAACCATTCACTTTCCAATACCTTCCTCCCCACTGCTTTCAATCATGCTCATGCATCCCCTATCCTAAAAAGCCCACCATCGTCCCCACAGCTCCCTCCAGTTATTATCCCATCTTCCTGCCACCATTCCTCTCCCAACTCCTTGACTGAGTTGTCTATACCTGCGGCCTCTACTTCTCCAATTTTCTCCTTGACTCCTCCAAGAGAGAAGACCTCTCTTCTTTGAAGGGCACCAATGACCTCCTTCTTGACAAATGCATTGGCTTCTATTCCATTCTAATCCTCCTGGGCCTCTCAGCTGCCTTCAACACCGTGGACCAGCCCGTTCTCCTTGAAACATCATTGAACCTTGGTTCCCTGACACTGTCCTCTCCTGGTTCTACTCCTATCTCTTGGACAATTCCTCAGTCTCTTTCATAGGCTCCTCCTCTGCCTCTCACCCTCTAAATGTGGGAGTCTTTCAAGGCTCAGTTCTTGGTCCCCTTCTCTTCTCCATCTACATCCACCCCGTTGGAGAACTCATTCACTCCCACAGCTTCTGCTTATCTATATGGATGATCCCCAGATCTACTTCTCCAGACCTGACCACTCTCCTTCTCTGCAGTTTCTCATTTCCTCCTACCTTCAAAGTATCGTTACTTCGATACTCCACCAACACCTCAAACTGAACATGTCCAAATTAGAACTCCTCATCTTCCCACTCAAACCCTGTCTTCCTCTTGTCTTTCCCATCACTATGGACAACACCACTCTCCTCCCTGCTTCACAACCCCATACCCTTGGCATTATTCTCAACCCACAGATTCAATGTTACCAATTCCTGTCAGTTCTACCTTCACCACATAGCTCAAATCTGCCCTTTATTTTCCATCCAAACTGCCATTATGTTGTTCCAATAATTTATATCCTACCTTGACTACTGCTTCAGCCTCCTCGCTGACCTCCCTCTCCCCTATCTCTCCCCACTCTAGTCCATTCTTCACTCTACTGCTGTAATTTATATTAAAATGTCTATAAGTAGCAGCATGGCATAGTAGATATGGGACTGGGAGTCAGAAGGTCATGGGTTCTGATCCCAGTTCTGCCATTTATCTGCTGTGTGATCTTGAGCAAGTCACTTTACTTCTCCGTGCCTCATTTACTGCATCTGCAAAATGGTTATTGAGACTGTGAGCCCCACATGGAACAAGGACTGTGTCCAACCCAATTTGCTTGTATTCACCCCAGCATTTAGTACAGTGCCTGGCACATAGTAAGCACTTAATAAATACCACTATTATTATTATATCCCCCTTTAGCCAGTAAGCTAGTTGTGGGAATGGAATGAGTTTGCCAACTCTGTTGTGTTGTACTCTCCCAAGTGCTCTGTGCAATACCTTGATTGATTGATAGATCAAGGAGATTAAGATGGTGATCCCTGTGATTCGGACAGAGATGGTGTCCAACCCAGTTACTTTGTATCTACTACAGCGCCCGGCACACAGTAAGCGCTTAACAATGTGTCTGCTTATTGTTGTATCGTGCTCTGCACGCAGTAAGCACTCAGTAAATACGATAGACTGCCTGATCATTTTTTTGAAAAACTGTTCAGTCCAAATCTCCCCACTCATCAAAACCTCCAATAATTGCCCATTCACCTCTACATCAGACACAAACTCCTTATCAATGGTTTTACAACCCTCCCTCCTACTTTACCTCACTGATTTCTTACTACAGCCCAGCCCACACACTTTGCTCCTCTAACACCAACCTAATCACTTACCCTTAATCTCATCTATCTTGCCGCCAACCCGTTACCCACTTCTCTTGACTTTTGCTTGGAACTCCCTCCCCCCTCCATTTATAACAGTCCACCACTCTTCCCATCTTCAAACACATCTCTCCCCCCTTCTAGACTGTGAGCCCATTGTGGGCAGGGATTGTCTCCATTTGTTGCTGAATTGTACTTCCCAAGCGCTTAATACAGTGCTCTGCACAGGTAAGTGCTCAATAAATACAATTGAATGAATGAATGCATCTCCTCCTTCCCTGACTAAGCAGGCCTTAGTCTGTACCTTTTAAAGAATCGACATTTATCCCACTCTCAGCCCCACAGCACTTATGTACACATTAGTAATTCATTTATATTAATATCTGCATCTGCCTCTAGCCTATAAGCTCTTTGTGGGCAGGGAATGTGTCTGTTTTATTATATTTTCCCAAGCACTTAATACAGAGCTCTGCAATCAAGCAATGGTATTTATTGAGTGCTTACTGTATGCAGAGCACTGTACTAAGTGCTTGGGAAAGTACAATACAACAGAGCTGGAAGACATGTTTTTTGCGAAAGCAAGGTTTCAGTCTAGAGTCTGCATGCAGTAAGCACTCAAATTCAATTGACTGATATGTGAAAATCAGTTCCAAAAAGGTTTTACCTTCGTACTAAGTATTTACCAGCTTATATATTATATATTTTATATATATGTATATAGATAGATAGATAAATTATATATATATGTGATGACCTGAAGTACAGTACAAGTGATGAGAGTGTCATTAATGATCACCATAAAAATTATTTCCTGTATTAAGACTTTTTTTCCTTTTTACCCTAACTTACAAGTATATAAAAATAAAGGATTTGGATCACCTATATAATTTGAACCAAATTTCTTCCTAAATTTTGCAGGTTTCAATGAAAGAGAAGGAATTTACATCATGGATTGCTAACAAGTTGATGCACTGCACTCTGAAATTTGGACTTGAAATATATTGTTCTCTGCACATTTTCAAGAATGTGAATAACTCCTGTGTTTCAAATGGAATGTTGACTTTTAACAGTTCCATGAAACGTTTTTCGTTTTTTCTTAAAAATAGTCTCTGAAAAGTACCATAAATATCATTCCAAGCAACAGTGTTTCTTTCTTTTCACTTTCAACCTTTCGACCTCATGGTTAAGACCTCTAATAGAGAGCCAGGATCTGGGTGTGATATGTATCCTGATGTGTGAACTCGGGAATTTGTTCTTTCTGCTCCTGTGTTCATGCCACAGACTTAATATTTATCAAAAGGATCACTGTAATAGTCATAATAGTACTTATTATATGCTTGTTATACTCCCAAGCACTGTGCTAAATTCTGGGGTAGATACAAGAAATCAGACACTATCTCTGCCCCAAATAGGGCTTGCAGTGAGTAAGAGGGACGGAGGAAAAAAATCCCCGTTTTTCAGATGAGGAAACTGAGGTGTCAGGAAGTTAAGTGACTTGCCTAAAGTCACAGCAGGGTAGTAGCAGAGTCAGGATTAGAACCTGGGTCTCCTGACTCCCAAGGCAAAATGTTTTACATCTAAAAACATAATAGGACAATTTTGTTGTAAAATGTGGCCTTTTATATATTCTTCAATTAATGCCTACTTCACTGAAAGTACCCTACTTAAGTATTATTTTTAGTTTCTCTCCAGGATATCACAAATGAAAAGTTTCCCTCTCCTGCCATAACTAATCTGCCAAACACAACTTCAGGACACCTGCTGTCAGTGAGTCATGATTTTGTAGGCTCTGGGAAAATATAGGCCAAGAGGTAATTTAGGCATTTTTGAAAGATACTCTTCTCTCAGTAGTTTCTGTATTATTTGGCAGTTTCATCATCAAAAGGTTAATCAGAGCAATGTTAAGCAAAAACCTTCAAGGTTAAGTTGTAGGAAGAATTGGAAAGGTAAGAACTAGCAAGATTGAAAGACTTTTATGGCCAGGTTGAAAGAAAATTGGTTGAAGGTACACTTTTACACATGCAATGAATACAAACCATTATTTTAAAGCACAAAACACCTGTGACTTTCACACTACTTCTGAAAAGGGTATTTCATGAAATCTTGCTTCATTCTTGGTGATTGTCCTGTGGGAACCAATTTCAAAAGTGCATATGTTGCAGGGAATAGGGAATATTATCTGATAATTAAGCCCAGTTTATAATTTCACTTTAACTTTTATGTTGTGCCACACATTGCTAGGGAAATTATTAAATGTTTCCAATTCCACATAATTTTAGATTGTCTTAAGAATACCCGGCATGAAATGGGTAATGTAGAGAATTCCAGGGTGCTTTTACAAATACCTAATTTTAAATCTCATCTGCGACATATATAGTATCAGTCATGGTATTAATATTTGTTCACAGGTTCAAGTTGTCAAAGAAATCAGGTAGTGGAGCTGGAAATATGGCAAAGTCTTCTACTCTTATTTTTCTTAATGAACTGATGCTTCTGTCCTCTGGTGCCTACTGATACAGTGAAAACTTGGAAAGGGAAAGAGCATGATTAAGCAAGGAAATGAGTATTAATGAAACGTAAGCATGGCCTAGTGCAAAGAAGCTGGGATTGGGAGTCGGGAAACCTGGGTCTAATCCCACAAGCAACTGGCATGGGACCTTGGAAAAATCACAAGGGCTCCAGTTTCCTCATCTGTAAAATGGGTAAGATCCCTCATCTCTTTACTTCTTAATTTGTTAGCCCCATGTGGAAAAGGGACCATCAGATCTTATTATCTTATTATCTTATATCTACCTTTTAGACTGTGAGCCCACTGTTGGGTAGGGACTGTCTCTATGTGTTGCCAATTTGTACTTCCCAAGCGCTTAGTACAGTGCTCTGCACATAGTAAGCGCTCAATAAATACGATTGATGATGATTGATGATACCCCAACATTAAGCAGACTTCTTGGCACATAGCAATTGCTTAATACCTAAGTAATAATTATTATTATTAACAAAAAATCACTTGCTACATAAAAAGCATTCCCTTGGATTGGGACATGAAACTGAATAAGTTAAATTTAAGAAAATCTCTGCATGGTAACCTTGTTAGGAATCCTTCTCCCAAGGGACTTCTGTTTTGATTTTGCACTCATAGTCATTGCTTTCCATGCCTCTTTGAGCCAAGTCACTACTGCAGAAGTCACATAACTCCAATCAATCTTATTTCTCTCGTTCCTTTCAATTCCAAATGTGAACCAGGGACCCAGGCCCTTTATTAAAAAAAAAAAAAAAGTCCCACAACGTTCCTGGGCCATTTTCTCAGAATAAAGAACATTACAGAATCCTGAGGCAGTGCCAGAGGCTATTTTCTACCATGGTTTAAGGGGTCAGAAGTGAACCAGGATCTGGGTGGGATATGTTCTGACATGCATGACCTTGTGAGTTTGTTCTTTCTGCTCCTGGGTCCCCTTTGTTATCTTTGCTTTAAGATCTTTGTAAAGAAGGCCCTGAGTGTAATGGGGTTTTGAAGTTGTTTTGATTTGAGGATTATAAAAGAAACAAAGGTCACAGGAAAAGAAAATTATACTAAAGCGGTGTCCAAGTTCTGATCTACCCTACTAATTCCAGAGATTTCAGAGTCCTTAAGCAGAAGTGTAAGTGAAGGCCTCTTCGTTCAACTGGGTGAAACTTTTCATGCAGAAACAGACCTGCAGCAGCTCTTGCAAAAACATGTATCATTTTATTTTGAAGAAAGAAATTTGGTCTTCCATCCCAACTCCCAAATAGAAAAATGGAGGGGAAAATGCATTGCTTTTGTCCTTTGTTTACTCTTTTGTTCTTAATCACAACAGTTTATTGGTTATCATTAATTAGATTTAAGCCATGCAATAAATACACTGATGAATTTGGTGGGTTAAAGACTTCATATGTCATGTTTTTCTATCTTCAAACTTATTCTGATAATTTATCTTGTAGGATAGCAAATATATTCACTAAAATATTTGTGATCTTAACTTGAATCTCAATTAGTGTAGAGTTGTCTGACTTCATTTTTGTTATATTTAGAATTGAACATATATTTCCAGAGAATATTTTGTTTTTACAGCATGTCTGTCTAGTTATACTACTGCAATATAATTGTTTTCCTGCTGAGAATTATAGCACTGAAGTTACTCTGGGTACCATTACTGCTAATTATAGGCTTGCTACAGAATTTAAGAGCTCCCCTGCAAAGTCCCTCCTCACCATTTGTACACAATGGACTTGGAGTGCATTCCAACTGCTGAATGTAATTGTAGTTATTGAGCTTCTGAAATGCCACTGCGGGAAATTTGACTCTTGAATGTTGTCGTGTATAAATCATCAGACATTAGTCCAAGCTGTAGTAGGTCTGATTTTCTATTAGATAATCATAATAATAATAATAATGGTATTTGTTATGTGCTTACTATGTGCAAAGCACTGTTCTAAGTGCTGGGGGGTAATACAAGGTGATCTGGTTGTCCCACATGGGGCTCATAGTCTTAATCCCCATTTTACAGATGGGGTAACTGAGGCACAGCGAAGTTAAGTGGCTTGCCCAAGGTCACACACCTGACAAGTGGTAGAGTAGGGATTCGAACCCACGACCTCTGACTCCCAAGCCTGTGCTCTTTCCACTGAGCCAAGCAGATGTCAAATAGAGCACGATTGTAATAACTGATAAAAACTAAAATTTTTAAGTACATTCAAATAAATTACCTCCAAGGAACCCTCAGTACCCTTATAAAAGATTGCCCTGCTCTACAACACCATTGCTGCCTCATCCTGTTAATCTCTTGGAGCGTAGGTTGATTTTCTTGATTTGTCTCTTTCGGCATCCCTGGAGGGAGTACTGCTTAGGTAACAGAATTTTGAGACAGCATTAAGCTTTTTATTGGGTTGAAAATCTTTGGCTGTAAACCAGGTTTCTCACGGTGCTCTCCCAAGTAACTAGTACAGTGCACTGTACACAGTAAGCGCTCAATAAATACCACTGAATCAACGGTGCAGGATGGTACATAACCTTAGCCTTCTTCAGGCTTAATGATAATGCCTAAGGAGTTTGTATTGACTCTGTGAATACATAATAATTATTAGCACGTTTCTTTGGGTATGGGCCTTCAAAGCGTAGTCATCAGACTACAGTAATCGATCATATTTATTGAGTGCTTATTATATGTAGACCACCGTACTAAGCATTTGGGAGAGTACAATAGGTGGTAGATCCGATTTCCTGCCCTCAAGGAGTTTACAGTGCAGCAGAGGAGATAAACTCTAGGATATTCTGGGAAATTGAAATTTTCTAGGAGAATTTTTGTTTTTTGTATTTGTTAAGCCCTTGCTATGTGCCAGCCACTGCATTTTTACTGGAGTAGGTAGTCAGTCAGTCGTATTTATTGAATGCTTACTGTATGCAGAGCACTGTATGAAGTGCTTGGGAGAATACAGTACAGTAAACAGACACATTCCCTGCCCATAATGAGATCACAGTCTAGAGGGGGAAACAAACAATAAATAGAAAATATATTACAGATCTATACATAAATGCTGTGAGGCTGGGAAGGAGGATGAATAAAGGGAGCAAGTCAGGGTGATGGAGAAGGGAATGGGAGATGATGAAAAGAGGGCACAAGAAAATCAGGTAGAACGCAGTCCCTGTCTAAAATAGTTCTTATAGTATTAATCCCCAATTTATAGATGAGGTAACTGAGGAACCAAGAAGGTAAGCAACTTGCCCAATGTCACTCAACAGACAAGTGGCAGAGCCTGGATTAGAACCTAAATCCTCTGACCCTCAGGCCCATCCTCTTTCTACTAGGCCACGCTGCTTCTCTTGGAATATAGGGAGACTGTCCAATTAGCAAGCTTGGTAGACTTTGAATTCAAGAGAGGGGAGGTGGCAGCTCTTTTTCCAACCTGATTCAACTACCAACTTGAAGCGATGGTAGCTTTCTATCTACATAGTGATCCATGAATCCGTATGCTCAGGTTCAGGAATTCTTGTTGGTGCATTTATGGTAGTTTCATTTGGTGATTATATAACTTTATGAATTGATTTAATCATTTAGGTATGTCCTGTTTTTTTTTTCCTTTTCCCTCCCTCCTCATGTACTAAAATGGAATTTTTTAAAAAAAGATTTCTGTAGTGGTTTAATAGTGATTGGAGTGGGGCGGGGGCAAACATGAACCTCTTACTGGTCTTTGAACATTAATCTTGGTAGACCAATTCCCATAGAAGGCCACCCATATTGTAAGTGCCATCTTTTACTACGGACCCTGGATTTGAAATGTTTTAAACATTCTGGAGCACAGTAGCTGTATAATTTTCTATTTATTTGTGAGGCTTCTTTAGAACACCAAATGTTACTTTGTCACTTTATTCACCATTTTTATGTATTTATTTTTCCTAAAGTCCTGTACTAGGAAGTAACATTAAAGGAATAAACCTAGATCCTTGCCTGCAAGGAAATTATAATCCATTTGGTGGTACAGGAAAACAGTGGTGAACAAATACACGCAAAGCATATTCAGATATGTGGCTGAGGCACAGAGACTTGAAGGAGATGCACTACTCCACAGACATGAGAGCAGCTTTACCCAGAGAGCACTATATGAAAGGAAAGAGGTTTTATTGTAACTCCCAAGGAAATGAGAAGTAGTGTGGCCTAGTGGAGAGAACGCTGGTGAGCCTGGAAGTCAGAAGGACCTGGGTTCAAATCTCAGCTTTGTCACTTGTCTGTTGTGTGATCTTGGGCAAGTCGACTCACTCTATTCTTCAATTACATCATCTGTAAAATGGGGATTAAGACTGCAAGCACCATGTGGGACATGGACTGTGTCAAACCTGATTAGCTTGTATTCAACCCAGCTCTTAGTACAGGACCCTGGCGCATAGTAAGGACTAACAAATACCAAAAAAAAAAAAAAAATGGAGACTAGGGAAGATCTTGGTTTGATGCTGAAGTGAAATTTAGGAGGAGTTTTAAGTGGGGAAAATTAAATTTGAGATAATTGCATGACAACTAAATGGAGATGTTCCAGAGAGACGTTGACAATCATCTCCTGGGGAACGACAACTTGTATTCTTTGATTAAGTTCTTAATATGTCCTACTGATTGACTGCCTAAAATCCCTAAATGGTGACAATTTGAGGAAAAGGCGTTCCAGGCTTTCCAGAATTTCTTGTGAAGTTGCTTTCCCAGGGATTTTCTACATAGAACTGCTACCCAAGGTAGGCTCATTTTAACACCTCTGGAACTTGAAACTAATTTCTTTCCTCTCTGTGACGTGCATTTTAAAAAGTTTTGTTTATGGAATCAAGGGAATTCTTTTTCTGAAAAGTAAGGCCATCACCATTGAGTTTTACTTTCAGTGACTGAATTATTTACATTAACATGAGTGCATAAAGATACATGGATTTTGTAAATAGAGAGTAAAATGAAAACGTTAAACTGTGTATTTTGACAGGGCACCTCTCAAGTTGGAGAGGAAACCAAAAATCCCTGGTATTTAAATTGATTTACCTCTGAAATTCTCTCCCTATTCCTTCTTCCCCAATCTTTTTAAATCATTTTTGATGTGTCTGAAATTACAAAGTGATCATATTTATTTCCTTTAACTACATTATATCTGGTACTATCTTTTGCTCCTTGTCCTCACCCCACTCCTAATACCCATTACCTGCCCTAAACTGAGCTCAGTGAAAGAATATGACCAATCCAAAAGAGGAGATTTACTATTTGAAGTCTGTTTTCTCATAGATCTATTTTTTCTCTCAAAATGAAATCATAGTTTCTCTCTCTCTTCCTACCCCCACCAAAGATGTTTTTCCTCAAGCACTCTTTGTAGATGAAGAGGGGATGTGTTTGGGGGCAGAAATTGAAATTTTGTTTTAGGAGCCCCCAGTGTTACTTACTGTAGAGGGATGAATTATTTATTGTGCTGTGGAAGAGATTGTATTAAAGTATTCAAATAAAAAATTTCAATCACCAAACCACAAATTCTCTCAATGATTATAGTTACATATCTCTTTGGAAAGAACATTTAACATTCTCCTATAATTGCTTTCCTAAGCTCTTTCCATAATTATATAAGTGGGCACTGATTCTCAGGAAAAGCTTTCTACTTTTGGGTCAGACAGGGTAACCTGATTTAGGACTGTCTGCCTTGAACATGATATATAGGAATTTTTCTACATTGATCTGAGTTTTTCCTTCACAGAACCCCAGGTTGAAATCTCTGAAAGACTTTTGCTACAGCCAGAAGACAGAGTTCTAAATCTGAGACTCTGCATTTTATCAGCTGGTTTGCGCTTCCCTTGGAATAGTACTGTTTTTATTGCCTCTGCCTCTCCTCTGGATGGGGAAACTCCAGTCACATGACCCAGGGTAGAGAACAGGCTTTCACTTTCCCCCTTCCTTATTCTCACCAACCAAGCTGTGGCCCCTCCCATTCTCCCTGAAATCATCATCATCATCATCAATCGTATTTATTGAGCGCTTACTATGTGCAGAGCACTGTACTAAGCGCTTGGGAAGTGCAAATTGGCAACATATAGAGACAGTCCCTACCCAACAGTGGGCTCACAATCTAAAAGGGGGAGACAGAGAACAAAACCAAACATACTAACAAAATAAAATAAATAGGATAGATATGTACAAGTAAAATAAATAAATAAATAAATAAATAGAGTAATAAATATGTACAACCATATATACATGTACCAGTGATGTCCCCGCTTCTGGGTACACAATCATCCCTTCTTACCCTAGTATGGCAGACACTGTATTTCACCTAGGCACGATAGAGAGGAGAAAGGAGTGTGGCTATCAGTCTGCATATTCACCCTGATCACCCTCTGAGTGCACTAGACCAGAACTATCACCACTCCTGTCCAATAGTTACAGCTGGCTTAATCGGATTTCTTGCTCAACACAAAACATCAATGAGTGCTCCAGATTAGATATTGAAAATGGATGAGCAACAACTGTCATGCAAAGTAGCTAATGATAACTGAGAGTGTTTTAAGCAAGGGCATTTATTCTAACACCACCTGCTTTAGTAAAATTCATAAAAAATGAGTCTAATATCTCCTATTCGTGTACCACCACAGGGAACAGGTTTTTAGTATCTAACTCGATTTTCATGCAATAAAATATGCAACTGGTTTATTGCACATATTGCTCTAGTTTTGAAAAAGGTCAAAACTTATAGCATATATGTAAGCCAATTTTATTACATATGAATTGTAAGAATAAATTTTGTAATGCTATATAATTTCAGCTGTAAAAGCAATAATAATAATAATGATGGCATTTGTTAAGCGCTTATTATGTGCCAAGCACTGTTCTAAGCACTGAACCGCATCTCATGTGTCCCTTCCTGCCCTCTCTGCCATTCTGCCAACTTCACTCATTCATTAAGGATCCTGCCTTACTAAAACAATCAATTCATAGTATTTAGTGAGTGTCTTCTGTGTGAATAGCATTGCATTGAGTGCTTGGGAGAGGACGTCCATTTTTGGATGTTGAATTCAGTCAAGATCAAGTCAGTGATAGGATCTCTTACACCAATATAGATATCAGCCCCAAAGAATGAAATTCAGATCTACATGAGTTGACCAAAGAGAGGAATAACATGAATGACCAAGGAACTTTCCTATCTCCCCCTTCCAGACTGTGAGCCCATTGCTGGATAGGGGCCATCTCTATATGTTGCCAACTTGTACTTCCCAAGCGCTTAGTACAGTGCTCTGCACACAATAAGTGCTCAATACATACAATTGAATGAATGAATGAAGGAACTTGATAGACTCACCTTTGCTTGGCATAGTAAAAATGATGGACAATCGTTTGTCCGGGATGGGTTAGTTGAACCACTCTCATTGGGGAATAGATATGAACTAGGCATTCCCTTCAGTCCAAGGGGTCTGTCTTTGAAGTTTCACAGTCCCTGGTGCCATCAGATCCTTTTGCTTTACTCTAGACTGTAAGCTCATTGTGGGCAGGGAATGTGTCTGTTTATTGTTATATTGTACTGTCCCAAGCACTGAGTACAGTTCTCTGCACACAATAAGGGCTCAATAAATATGACTGACTCTCCCTCCCTACTCCCCTTGCTTCTTGAAAAGCCATGCAGATGTCTTATCGATATCAATAGATTGGGAGTTTGCGGTGTCAATCAGATTGATAAGAGTTCCTGGGTTTTGTTTCATACATGCGTAGTTAGGCATATGTCTGCTGCAACCCTCTCAAGGGATTGCTGCAATCTATCCAACTTCTTCCATCTTCACTATCTGAAGCACCGCTGATGGAAGCTCATGTTATAAGCAATGACCGACATTACTGCCTAGCTGACTGACTTATAGTGAGAGTCGTAATAATGTTTGGGAGCCCCTTGAGAGCCCGCTGTGTGCAGTGCACTGTGCAAGATGTTTGGGAAAGTGCCCACCCCAAGAAGTGCTGTGCACCTTGCCTACAAAGTGCTTACACTTTAATGGGCGAGACAGATACGAGGCTATTTATAAATAGAGCAATCAAAATGAATACATTAAGGTTGAGTTGACTATACCCAAGTGCTGAGGGTGGGTCGCAGACAACTCAGCAGTATAAGACAAAAGAGTGGGTGAAAATAAATGTAAAAATCCTGTAAAGGTCTGGTGGCTTTGAACAGTTTGGGGACTTGGGGATTAAACAGGGGAGATTTGTCAGAAGAGGTGGGATTTTAGGAGAGCTTTGAATATAATTAGTGCTGTAATCTGACAGATTTCCGGGTTAGGGGTGGTGGTGTTCAAATCAGGGAATCAGTGTGAGTGAAAGGATGAAAGTAGGAGAGTTGACAACGAGGTACAATCAGGGAATGAAGGAAGTGTTCCTGGGGGTAATGTGTGAAGAGAGAATTGGCGTAAGATGTAGAGTGTTGGTGGAGAGCCTCGAACCCAATTGTAAAGAGTTTTTGCTTAATTAAGAAGGTTGATGATCCCTAATGCACTATGCAGCAGCATTTAATATAGTTTTGAGTGGGAAGAAGCTGGAAGTAGGGAAACAAGCAAGAGGAGGCTAAGATGAGAGTTTGGACAAGGTGGTAACCTTGTGGGTGGAGAGGAAGGGACGGATCTGGAAGATGTGGTATAGGAAAAACCAACAGGAATTTGTGGTAGACAATGTAAAAGTTGAAAGATGGTGAGGAGACATGGGCTTCTGGGACAGGGAGAAAAGGGCTGCTGTTGGTCGTGGTAGTTATGGGAAAATTAAGAAAAAATATGAATAGCTCCAAATAGAGATTTCTTGACAGCAAGCAGAAAAATGGCACTGTAGGTTAGATGATAGAAACAGCATGGCATAGTGGATAGAGCATGTGCCTGGGAGTCAGGTCGTGGGTTCTAATCCCGCTCTGCCACTTGTCTGCTGTGTTATCTTGAGCAAGTTCTCTGTGCCTCAGTTACCTCATCTGTAAAATGGAGAGTGAGACTGTGGGATATGTGGGATAGGGACTGTGTCCAACACTATTTGCTTGTGTTCACGTCAGCACTTAGTACAGTGCATGGCACAAAGTAAGCACTTATCAAATACCACAATAGTAATAATAATAATAATGAGAGGTTGGGGCTAGAAGTGGTAGCCAAAGTCAGATGAGCAAATAGTACTTACTTCTGCCCTTAGATAGTATTCTCTTTCAAGGAAATTTACATTAGCAAATGCTAAGGTTAGAAATGTCTGTCTGTCTGTCACCCCCTATAGATTGCAAATACTTGTGGGCAGGGATCATGTTTACTAACTCTATTACATTGTACTTACACAGGCATTTGGCACATTACTCTACACAGAGTAAAGCACTCAGTAAATACTACTGATTACTAATGAGTATTTAGATCCCTGTGAAGGGTTACCATTTTTGTACAACAGTTGGGGAAACACAAAACACAAGAACAAAACCTTACAAAGCCTCAGGACTCTGTAATATCTATGAAGCAACTCAGGCCCCCTGATTCTTGGTCACTATCTAACAGAACCATCCTCTCAGGATTGGAATAGTATTGTTCCTGAAAATCCAGCTAAGCTTTGCTCCTCTAGGTTTTATTTGGGATCTAGTTCTGTCAGAGTATGCCTGCCTGCTGAGGAACATTATACCCCTTCCAGTGAATAACTTGCACTTCTCCCAGGTTATTACTAGTTTTGCCCATCTAAATAGTGTGGAGTAAAAGTAGTCATCAAAAACCAAATGGAGCTCACTAAGAGAATGAAAATGTCTGCAGCAGCTTTGCGGCACTGCTGCTATTATTCGTGAAGTCATGCACGATTAAGTTGAAACAGTGAACAAAGCAAGGTACATGAGCAAAGCCTTCATGCTCTACCAGGCAGAGCTCATTTGCTCTGCTGTCAGTACCTAGAAATCCCACCGAAAAAGGAAATAGAAAAAAAATAATAAATCACATGCCACAAACTGAATGTATTTTTTTTATTTACCTTTTGGGAAACTATCGACTCCTGCATGATCTTGGTCAAGTCTTGTAATGCATAAACCATCTGCCTGCTGAAACATGCCAGAGATAAGCCTGGTGGATAAGTCTCGCGGTCTGGGATTGTGTCTACTTGAATTGTACTCCCCCAAGTGCTTAGTACAGTGCTCTGCACACAGAAAGTGTGCAGTAAATACCGATTGAATAATCAGTGAGGGAGAAAAATTACAGTGTACTGTACAGACAGCACAATGAACCCAGGAAGAGTCGGGAGAGGAATAAATTACCTTTCAGATGTTCAGTGTTAGCCTAATGGAGGGGAGTCATTCATTCAAGCATTCAATTATATAAATGGAGCACTTACTATGTGCAAGAGCATTTTACTAAGCACTTGGGGGAAAACAATACAACAATTAACAGACACACTTTCTGCCCACAAGGAGCATACAGTCTAGGGTTAAGCGGGGAGACAGACATTAATATAAATAAATTATAGGTATATCATTTAGAATGGGACAGAAAGTACTCTCAAAGTCTTTTGAAGAGCTAGAGCCAAGTATCAATCTATAGATTTCTCTCTTCTAGGTCTTGGCAATAAGGGACAATAGGGGAGAGGAAAGAGAAGAGAAATAAAATGGGATTCAGCTGTGACATTTAGCCTGCTGAAGACAGACAGATCTCTGAGGATCTGGACATTCATTGAGGATCATTTATTGATAGAGCTACAGAGTGTTTTATAAGTTGACAGTTACCTGGGAATTCCAACCAGAACCTGTAGAATCACTGCCCTGTGGGGTGTCTAAGAACTTGGAAACCCCGAGATTGATACCTTTAGTTGCCTAAACCCACTAGCTATCTCTAGCCCTTTTCTCAGCAGTTTTGTATCCATTTATTCACTTGTTTTGTCATTTACTTTGACTACTCTGTAAACATTTTTATGTCTGTCCCTCACTCTAGAGTATAAGTTCCTTGTGGGCAGGGACCCTTTCATTTCTTTGTACTTCCATGGTGTTTAATACAATGCGGGGCACACACTTGGTGCTCAATATGTACTATCATTACTACTAATAAATGAGATTGTAAGTTCCTCTAGGCTGTTCCTTTTGGAGATGGAAAGTGTCTAACAACTCTTTTATATTGTACTCTCCCAAACAATACAGTGCTCTGCCCACAGAAAGGGCTCAAATACTACTGATTGATGAAAGAACTCCTTATCTCAGATTTAAGTACTAGCTAGGGTCCTTTTTGCACCCCTGGAAGATTCCAGACCCAGGTCAAAGACTTCTCTCCTCACCCAGGTAAGGACTCTAAGAGTTTAATGGAGGTTGGGAGAGACTGTGAACCCGTCTTCTAGACTGTGAGCCCATCGTTGGGTAGGGACCGTCTCTATATGTTGCCAATTTGTACTTCCCAAGCTCTTAGTACAGTGCTCTGCACACAGTAAGCGCTCAATAAATACTATTGAATGAATGAATGAATGAAAGGGACTCCGTTCCTTGGAAGTGTCTCTCTGCCCGAGATACATCTCCAAGTTTACCGCTGTATAAGTTAGAACCACTCATTTTCCTCCCTCATTTCCAGCCCCCAGAAAGACCTTTCAGCCTGGTGCATAGTAGGTTCCATCCTAATATCTCAATCCTCACAACAGGATTGAGTAGGTGACAAGTATCATCTCACTATTATGGAGCTATTCCATCTAACATACTTATATTTGTGGAAGTAAAATGAAAACTTCCAGTTCCTAAAGGAAAACAATGAACTGTTTGCATCTCACTGCAATATTGTTCTTAGAGATCTGTTGACAGATGCTGAATCTGTTTCTATTACAGGAAAGGCTGAGGAAAGGGAGAGAAGGAGGATTGAGTGTGATCCCTGTTGCATTGGCCTCTATGTGGTTTTCTTAGTCCCAGGCCACACTGAAGGCAATGCCACTGTGCACCACCTTAGACAACCCCGGTTTGGGCAAAGGCTATGGGACTATGTCAGTTTATTGTTTTATTGTTATATTGTACTCTCCCAAACAGTGCAGTGTTTTGTGCACAATAAGACCTCAATAAGCATGATTGCATGAATGAATGAGACAGCACCCATCTAAGACTGAAGAAGACAGGTAGCAACAGCAGAAAGCAAAGATAATAATAATAATAGTATTTCTTAAGCACTTACTATTTGCCAAGCACTGTACTGAGTGCTGGTGTGGATACAAGATAAACAGGGTGGACAGTCCCTGTCCCACATGGGGCTCACAGTCTGAGTCATCTACACATGCTGCCTTGAATTCCTCAACGCCAACTCTCTCCTCGACCCCCTCCAATCTGGCTTCTGTCCCCTACATTCCATGGAAACTACCCTCTCAAAGGTCACCAATGACCTCCTGCTTGCCAAATCCAACGGCTCATACTCTATCCTAATCCTCCTCGACCTCTCAGCTGCCTTTGACACTGTGGACCACCCTCTTCTCCTCAACACGCTATCCGACCTTGGCTTCACAGACTCCGTCCTCTCCTGGTTCTCCTCTTATCAATCCGGCCATTCATTCTCAGTCTCTTTTGTGGGCTCCTCCTCCCTCTCCCATCCCCTTACTGTAGGGGTTTCTCAAGGTTCGGTTCTTGGTCCCCTTCTGTTCTCGACCTACACTCACTCCCTTGGTGACCTCATTTGCTCCCACGGCTTCAACTATCATCTGTACGCTGATGACACCCAGATCTACATCTCTGCCCCTGCTCTCTCTCCCTCCCTCCAGGCTCGCATCTCCTCCTGCCTTCAGTACATCTCCATCTGGATGTCTGCCCGCCACCTAAAACCCAACATGTCCAAGACTGAACTCCTTGTCTTCCCTCACAAACCCTGCCATCTCCCTGACTTTCCCATCACTGTTGATGGCACTACCATCCTTCCCGTCTCACAAGCCCGCAACCTTCGTGTTATCCTCAACTCTGCTCTCTCATTCACCCCTCAAATCCAAGCCATCACCAAAACCTGCCTGTCTCAGCTCCGCAACATTGCCAAGATCTGCCCTTTCCTCTCCATCCAAACCGTTACCCTGCTCATTCAAGCTCTCATCCTATCCCGTCTGGATTACTGTATCAGCCTCCTCTCCGACCTCCCATCCTCCTGTCTCTCCCCACTTCAATCATACTTCACGCCGCTGCCTGGATTATCTTTGTCCTAAAATGCTCTGGGCATGTTACTCCCCTCCTCAAAAATCTCCAGTGGCTACCAATCAACCTACGCATCAGGCAAAAACTCTTCACCCTCGGCTTCAAGGCTCTCCATCACCTCGCCCCCTCCTACCTCACTTCCATTCTCTCCTTCTACAGCCCAGCCCACACCCTCCACTCCTCTGCCACTAATTTCCTCACCGTGCCTCATTCTTGCCTGTCCTGCCACCGACCCCCGGCCCACGTCATCCCCCGGCCTGGAATGCCCTCCCTCTGCCCATCCGCCAAGCTAGCTCTCTTCCTCCCTTCAAGGCCCTACTGAGAGCTCACCTCCTCTAGGCGGCCTTCCCAGACTGAGCCCCTTCCTTCCTCTCCTCCTCCCCCTCCCTATCCCCCCCACCTTACCTCCTTCCCCTCCCCACAGCACCTGTATATATGTATATGTATTTGTACATATTTATTACTCTGTTTATTTTACTTGTACATATTTATTCTATTTATTTTATTTTGTTAATATGTTTTGTTTTGTTCTCTGTCTCCCCCTTCTAGACTGTGAGCCCACTGTTGGGTAGGGACCATCTCTATATGTTGCCAACTTGTACTTCCCAAGTGCTTAGTACAGTGCTCTGCCCACAATAAGCACTCAATAAATACGATTGAATGAATGAATGAATCCCCATTTTACAGATGAGGGAACTGAGGCCCAGAGAAGTGAAGTGACTTGCCCGAGGTCACATAATAGACAAGCGGTACAGCCGACATTAGAACCCATGACCTTCTGACACCCAAGCCTGTGCTCTATCCACTAAACCTTGCTGCTTCTCCTGAAGCATAGTGGTCTGAGATGACCCATAATGGGAGCATGGGGCCACCACCATTTCCAAAAATTGCTCTAGCCTGAATCAGCCCAGGAACCAGGGAAGTCTCAGTGCTACCCCTCCCAGCTCTGTTTTGAGCTGGAGACCTGCCACCTCCCATCTGCCTCCCCTTAACCCAGGGCAGGGGTGGCTCTTGCCAACTAGGGCTAGAGCAGATGCCAGAGATAGAGACAGAGGTGCACAGACTGAAGCAGCACTGAGCCGAACTGGGCTCAGAACTGAATCCATCACACTTTGAAGAGTGAGATACATCCCTCCCCAGTTCCTGCACTCTGCTTCAGACAGCTCGGGCAACCCCAAGAAGACTCAAGAGGATCTCATTTCTCATTTATAGATGCCATCTGTTTGTTCAGTCTGCTCACATCTTAGAATCAGTGTGGAATCTAGAGAATATATGGCTGTGTTTTATGGCCAGTGGGAAATGGAGAAAAGATCTGTGTCATTTTGATCTGTCATCATTCCAGCTGGTGAATTCTTATGCTTTCTTTCATATACAAGAATTGTACAGCTTAACTAACCTGGTCCCTTTTAATCACTGGGTAACCAAGGAGCCCGGCTATGTAAGCAGAATCAGAATCACCCCTAGTCTCTGCCCTATGGCAAATCTCCATTTTAACCCTAACCACTAATCAATGTTAATTCATCAGTAGCTCAAGACCTTGCTTCTTTTCCACCATTTCGACTCAGGCAGCGAGGACTCTAATGCTCCCACTAACTCAATTTAAATGTGATCATTATCATGCCTCTTTTTTAAAGTGAAATGGAAATGGGAGCCGGTGTGTGCATTTTTTAGGTTTGCTTTTAGAACCGATTTACTCTGTCTCAAGACATTTTCCCATATTCCTGCCCGACTCGTCACTGATGTATTTTTAAGTGAATCCTAAAACACCCACCAGGAAACTCTATTAACTAAAAATCATGAATGGCATGCAGACTGGGCTATTACTGTGAGGAAATAACAAGACTCCTGAGACTGCCCTTTGCATTCTGCTCCTCCTGCTAGCACCAGTTCCAGCTGAGCAGATATAAAGATTCCACCTGGAAACAGGTCTGTAAGCAAGATCCCTGAGATTCTGAGACTGCGGTAGTGGCACACCTCCCCTATTAAGTGATAGGACGTACACAATCCCAGTCTCCAACTCCTCAGTCATTCCCAGGTTATCAGTCAGATCGGCCACTTAGAGGTGGGGCAGTCCTGGATGCTCCAGGACCAAAGAGAAGAATTAGAATTCCAAATGCTTAAAACTCAGACTCCTGTCCCGCGACACAATGAAGAGAAAGGCATTTAGATCTCTACAGGCAGCAGAGTTTGGAAGACTGCCATACTCACACACAAACAGTAACAATGATAATCCATATTTGATTTCGGAAACCATCTTCAGAGTAAAGGCTTTTAAACCCTCCAAAAAGCTCTCGCTCTAATCCATTTTTTTGAAAGAACTTTCAAGGTTAACCAACAGGGTAAACAGTGGGATCAAAGATGCTGGATGGGAGCTACATCAGCGGATGAGTGTGTGTTATAGCGTACTTGCCTCTGTTCATTGGAGGGAAGGGAAAGCCTGAAGGGACAGAAAATGGGTGGGCTGATAAATAGAAGGATATAATGCATCCTTTCCATTCTAGGCCTCTGTAATGAAGATTTCTCTACTACATCCTGTAAAATGCCTAACTCCCACAGACTTGTAATGTTAGTAAATGATGGTTAAGCTGGAAACTATTAGGGTTATTAAAGCAGCAGACTACTCCGATTCTGAGTTTTATACCTCTTAAAAACTCAGGACAAGGATTGATTTGCCTACCTTGGAGAGCAGAGACTGGGAAAGGTCTCCACTTAAGGCAAGATAAAAAGAAGATTGGTGGCTTCTATAGCAATAAAGCCCTGGCACAATTTATACCAGAAATCCAAAAGTTCGAAATACATGGCGTACAGAGTGGTTTGTTGGTTTCCCCTCTCCCACCTCCACCCTCGAAAAGCACCCAAGTTTTTTTTTTAAAGGCTGCTTTTTAGAGCCCTAATTAAACCGTTCTTGAAGTGGGTCTGCAACAATCTCTGTGATGATGCCTTACCGGTTGGTGATAGGGGGCAGGAGTATTGGGGTATTTACAATTACAACCCAAGAATTTATGTTCCAGAAAGTTGAACTTGAAAGAATTTCAGGCTAGGGTAGTCCAAAGAAGTCTGAAATGCAGGAAATTAAAGTATTAGAGCTTTGTTTCTGGGAGGCAGCTTGATCTAGTGGGCATAAGAAAACCTGGGTTCTAGTTTCAGTTCTGCCACTGGCCTGCTGTGTAATCTTGGACAAGTCACAACCTCTCTGGGCCTCAGTTTCCTCACCAATAACTGAATTTCCTCATTTTCCTCTCTCCATCTAGATTGTAAGCTCACTGTGGACATGGAACATGTCTACCAACTTTGTTGTAGTACACTCTCCCAAGCTCTGCACACAGTTAGTGCTCAATAAATGCTATTGATGGATTGATGAAATAAAATAGAGATAAGATACCTGTTCTCCCTACCTCTTAGATTAGAAACCCCATGTAGGACAGGGACTCTACCTGATTATCTTATATCCATCTCAGTAATAAGTATAGTGCTTGGGACATAGTATGTGCTTAATAAATTCAATAAAAATTCGTATTAGGTAGCGAGTTCAGAAGTTACCTGGACAACTGGGCCAATGTGGTTGTGTTATTTTATAACTGTCACTCAGAACCCAGAGGTTCTGTAGCTGTGATTTAGGGGGAGTTGGCATTTTCTGTGACACCAACCCAACTCACGAAGCATTCTGTTACAGCACATTCGGCTCTAAATTCCACTGCCAACCCAGAGACTTCCCTGTTTCTCCAAGACCAGCTGCCGCTGGACATAAATTCAGCTTAATTTCAAAGGGCCTATGAAAGTCCTAAGCAGCTCTTTCTGAATAACATTTTCCCATTTACATTCCTACTCCTTGTGTTATTGTTTATTCCCTCTAAGAAATGTCACCTCAGGTGAAGAAACCAGATTACAGTCATCCTGTAGTCCTAGTCAGGGATGCCCAATCAAACTTATGCAGCCTTCAAATTAAGCCTTCATCTTAGTAAAAACCCCATGTAAACTGACCAAGGATTTTACTATTTTTTAAAAACAATTTTAGTAATTATTATATTAAGTGTTCATTCTTGCTAAACACTGGAGTAGACACAAAATAGTTTGACCCAACTCTCTGCCACCCACAGGGCTCATAATCTTAGAAGAAGAGAGAGCAGGTAGCTTATTCCCATTTTACAGATGGGGAAACAAAATAATAATAATAATGATATTTGTTAACTGCTTCTTATGTGTCAAGTACTTTTAATCCGGTTGGAAACAGTGCCTGTTTCACATGGAGCTCACAGTCCGAGTAGGAGGGAGAATGGGTATTGAATCCTCATTTTACAGTTGAGGAAACTGAGGCCCAGAGAAATTAAGTGATTTGCCCAAGGCACACAGCAGGCAAGTGTCAGAGCCGGAATTAGAACCCAGGTCCTCTGACTCCAAGGCCCAGACTCTTTCCACTAGGCCACATTGTTTCCCTCAGTCCAGGGAACTGAAGCTCAAAGAAGTTAAGTAACTTCTCCAGAGTCACACAGCAGCCTAATGGCAGAGCCGGGACTAGACTTCAGATCTCTCAACTCCCAGTTTAGTCTTCTTTGTACTGGGCCATTTGTTATAACATTCTACTAGCTAGAGATACCCTATTGCCCAAGGTACTTGCATTCTCAAGATGAAATTGAAGCTGATTGACTATGAAAGTTTAACCTTATTTGAAATTTTGATATTATGTAATTCACCTTCACCCCCTTTTAAGGATTGTCGCATATATTTTGCATTAACCAATTACCATAATGTTTTTGCACTTCGGAGTCCATCTGAGTCTTCTAGTGCCTAACCTCCAGTTATCATTACTATCTTACGGTCAGTTCAGTGACTCACCTAAATTCATATTGGAAAGGACAATACAACTCAGGCCTCTAACTCCAACCTTCCCATCCAACCCTACAGTTTTCCTTGTCACACCAACCAATGTTCTGGCCCTAGAAACTGTGGGTTTGGATAGCCATGTATATGAAGAGACTCGGGAATAATAGCATTAAGACAAAAGGTTAAAATCATCTACTGGAATAAAACCCTGACTAGTGTGCCTAGTTGCATTAGAACAAGCTTCCTTTTGCCTATATGGTAGCCACCAACGTCGACTAGGACAGCATATTTGGATATTTAAAAGCATTGCTCAATTTGAACAAAGTTTTCAGTTAGTTCAGGATTAAAGAAAGGTTTGATGGTGCACCAAGGCCCTAAATACTACTTCAGGCATGAGAACTGTGACCTTTGAGAGCATTTTTCTTTAAGCTTATTCAGGCCAAAAAAGGAATATAATACCAAGTGTTTATAAGGCCTGCGAGAGATAGTTCGACAAAGTTTTTGTCAGGGGGATCATTTTCCATTCAGGAAGCACATTTAAACTAAATAAATATGAATATACCATCCTGATATTGTTAAATCCTCAAGCGCCTAGACCTCAATGTATGTATAATGCTCACTAAATGGCAAATATGCTACATTTTGGAATATTTATTCCTGGTCTTCCATCTCAGTGGCAGATGTTTTGCGATGAGACCTTCACTCTCCTGCCAAATCTGCCAGATGAAGTTGGAGACTAGAGAGTCTGCTGCCTTTTCAGGATCAAAAGGCACATTTCCACAGGCTGTCATGTCTTAACCTTCAGAGACATTGGATGATTGGATGCAGCAGATCGCACATCTAGTGTAGGAACTGCTTTATATCACTTGATATTTTTTCCTTCATCTAAAACACACACATGAAATGGAATTGAATCGGGACAGCTTGAAGAAGCTCTCATTTCCAATGCTCTTGTTAGTGATATTAATTGTTCAATCAATCAGTGGTATTCATTGGGAGCTCACTGTGTCCAGAGCAGTGTACTGAACACTTGGGAAAGTACAATTGATCCCTGCCCACAACTAGCTTATGGTCTACAAATTCTGGCTATTTTTTGTGGGATCAGGTTGAATGATCTGGGAAGGCCTTCTGAGATGGAGGAGGAA
Source organism: Tachyglossus aculeatus (assembly GCF_015852505.1). NCBI lineage: Eukaryota > Metazoa > Chordata > Mammalia > Monotremata > Tachyglossidae > Tachyglossus > Tachyglossus aculeatus. Next base: position 33,684,609 of record NC_052101.1, read on the forward strand.
GAGAGAGAGAAAGAAGAGGGAGAGGAAGGAGGGAAGAAAAAGAGGGGAGAGGAGGAGGGGAAAGAGGGGTAGAGGAAGGAGAGGGGAAGAGGAAGGGGGAGAAGAAGAGAGGGGAGAGGAAAAGTGGAGAGAGGAAGGGGGATAGGAAGAAGAGGGAGAGAAAGAGGAGGTAACGGAGGAGAAAGAAAAATCAATGGTATGTATTAAGTTCTCACTATGTGCCAAGAATTGTGCTAAGGAGTGGGTAGGTATGGGATAGTCACATTGGACTCAATCACTAACCCACATGGACTCACAGTCTAAGGTGGGAGAAAACAGGTACATTACCCCATTTTACAAATGAGGATAACTGAGGTACAGAGAAGTCAGATGACTTGCCCAAGATCATGCAACAGGCAAGTGGCAGAGTTGGGATTAGAATTCAAGGTCTGACTTGGTTATCTTGTATTGACCTCAGTGTTTAGTAGAGTGCTTGGCATAAAGTAATTGCTTTATACCACTATTATACCACAATTGTTATTATTTAAATCTTTTGACTCCTAGTCCTGTGCTCCAGATACTAGATCCTATAAGGGAATATAATATTGTTCCTTTTGCCATTAGATTGGATTCTAGTTCCCCCCTCCAAATATTCTTTTGAGTTGAGATAGCATTTACCTGTTGAAAGCACACTTGACTTTAACTTTTGATAATGCAACACATTTAATCAAACCAAAAACTGTAGAAAACAAACCTGTATATATGTTTGTACAGATTTATTACTCTATATTTTACTTGTACATATTTACTATTCTATTTATTTTATTTTGTTAATATGTTTTGTTTCGTTGTTTGTCTCCCCCTTCTAAGACTGTGAGCCCACTGTTGGGTAGGGACCGTCTCTATATTTTGCCAACTTGTACTTCCCAAGCGCTTAGTACAGTGCTCTGCACACAGTACGCACTCAATAAATACAATTGAATGAATGAATGAATGGAGTCAATAAACTATGTTATCAAATCCAATGTAAACAGGATGGGAAATCCTTCCAGAGAAACCAAATCTCTATTTTCTTTTGTCCTCCTTCAGCCCAGGGCAACACTAAAAAACACCCACACAGTCTCCTCTTCAGAACAATGGAAAAACAACAAACCAATTCTTTGAAGTAGGAAAATGGTTGTAAAAACAAATTGGGCAAAAATGACAATTCCAAGAGATCTTTCAAAGACTCATTGTATGAACTCTTCACTTGTGTACATATCCTTATTCTCTTCCATTTCCCCTATCTGTAATTTATTTTAATGCCTGTTTCCCCATTTAGACTGTAAGCCCCTCCTGGGCAGAGATTGTGTCTACTAACTCTATTGTTTTGTATATTCCCAAGTGCTTAGTACAGTGTTTTAAATACAGTAAGGGCTCAGTAAATACCACTGATTGACTTAGGCTGAGTCTATAAAAGCCAATTGCATAGAAGCATCTTGCACTATATGCTCCAAGGCATTTTCTTCTCTGTATTGATTGTCATCATCATCAATCGTATTTATTGAGCGCTTACTGTGTGCAGAGCACTGTACTAAGCGCTTGGGAAGTACAAATTGGTAACATATAGAGACAGTCCCTACCCAACAGTGGGCTCACAGTCCTTGTAGTTCATAATGAAATGGAGTAAGGGAGCAAAAATATATTACATGGGCAAACTCTTCATACTGCTCAAATGTTTTAGACTAAGTCCAACAGCAAGAATGCCCACGCTGCATTCAGGGAGATCAAGGAGACTTCCCGTCCCTTTGTCCCCTTCCTTCCTTTTTTTTAGGCTTGAACCAACAAAGAACCAGGCGATCCTTTCCCAACTGTTCTTAAGAGTCTTCCAAACAATCATATTTGAGCACTTCCTGTATGCAGAGCACACATACTATAAATGCCATCATTAATTTGGAGGAGTACTCTAGAAATGATAGACAATCCCTCCCTTCACCAACCATACAATCTAGTGGACCCTCTCTCTGAGCTGGCTCCTACCAGGTCCAATCCATTTGCAGGCTAGAAGAGGGATGGGCAGCTGCTCTCCTAGAGAAGGAATCATCAGAACTCACTCTCTATCTAGAGTATCAGAAACCTAGCCATAGTTAGTACCAGTTCTTTTCCCTGAAAATCTGGCTGGGATGGCCTGCTTCCTCTGTTAATTAGAAGCCAATGCCCAGCCGTGCCCCAAGTGAGCTGATTTGTCCTCTGCTAAGCTACAGTCTCATTATATTCAACCACTTTGACAAGTTGGAGGATTCCTGTTTAACGGAGGCCTTCCTAGGTTAACAAGCTTGTTCAAATCACCCTGAAAGTCACAGATGGAACAGGAATAGCTCTCAAGACTTCTGAAACCCCAGCCTGCCTTATGATGACTTAACAACATTCCTAACAGCTCACTGAGAATTGGAAAATGTCTTTAGGGGCAGTCTGCCGGAAAGCTGTAGGATTTCTTGAAAAGCCATTGGTCTCTGCCCTTTAACTCTCTGTGTGAAGTTATTTTTGGGGTGAGGATGAATAAGCACACAAAAGGATCTCTTTCTTACTTGTAAAAGTGCAACCCGAGAACATGCTAAACAAAATGTTACCTGCAAAACCCTGGCCTACTGAGAACAAAAAACAGCTAACCTCCAGTCACCTCTGCTTTCTATTCTGGTTGAGTGGCACTGACCTGTATTCTTATGGGAGACAGAGTCCCATCAGCGGCTAGCTTCAGGTCAAGAATGGAATGATTTAGAACATAAAGGGCACCAGCACACCACCTTGCCAAACACAAACCAGCAGTCTATCAGACACTTTAATGAGTGTTCTAAGCTAGGAAAAATTTAGGGAGATTTGGTTCCTCCCAGGCAGCAGCCCAGGGGTTTGGCCCAAAAGGACGGTGAGATGCAGTTTTTATGTGTGATGAATAATGTACCATCCTTGTACACTACACTTCCCTGAATGTGTGTATTCCTCTTTAGAAATCTGATGGTGCGTCGTATTCCAATTACTTCTGAATTTCAGTCTCTCAGGGATTACACTTTTGTTTATGTAGATCCTTTCCCATCCCCAAAAAGCACATGAGGGGAAAGAACAATTCATAGTTTCTCAACAGAAGAGGAACTAATTTAAAAACTCAGAGCTAAATAGAAACAAAAGTTTGAATGGAGTATTGAATCTGATGAATAAAGAGAAGTTACGTTTCTTGAAGACCTTGGTGGTTGAGGTTAGATTTAATAAAATGCTCAAGAGGGGCTCTGTCCTCAGATTTTCCCTATAGCCAATGTATACCTTCAGTGCTCTTGCCAGCTATTTCAGATTGATTCTGGAAAAACTTGGGGGAATCTTATATTCTAGGGACCATGGTTGTGTTTGTCTTTCCTGGTCACTATAGTTGTGTGAGAACCCAATCTGTACTTCCCAAGTGCTTAGTACAGTGCTCTGCACACAGTAAGCACTCAATAAATATGATTGAATGAATGAATGAATGATGAATCACAAGGAGGGTAGGGAGAACACCTTCACTGATTTCCACATTCATCCATTTTGCCAAGTCCCTGAAACTGTATGTTTGTTGATTGTGTTGTAAACTTAGAAACGAAACAGTGTCTAAATATTGCATAACCACCTGCCATTCCACTGAGAAGATCTGCCGATGATTAAAGTCAATGAAATATCCCAGTTAGGCTCCTCAAGAATAGCTATATATGACAAGGAAAATAACAACAGATACTGATATGATACAGAAGAGGAGTATGGCCGGCAAGTGGAAATGTGTCTTAGATCTTTCTGGGTTTTTTTTTCATATGAAAGTTACTGAAATCTCTTTCTCTGGCCCAAATAATGCAGTTCCATTTTTTTTTTTATTGGCCGAAGCAATAACATATTTCCATTTGAAAAATATTCACCTAGGATTTTAATCTAGAGAGCAAAAAGATCTCTATCAGAATAATGCATCTATTCATAGAACAAGGAAATCAAACAGCACCATATAACCCTGAGTCCATGATATAAGAGGCATGCCCTTTCTATAGATCTCATCTATCACGCGAGGTCGACCCCTCATCCACATCCTGCCTCTGGCCTGGAACACCCTTCTTCTACATATCTGAAAGATGAGCACTCTCCCCTCCTTCAAAGTCTTATTTAAAGCATATCTTCTCCAAAAGGCCTTCTCTAAGTCCTCATTTCCTCTGCACTCCCATCTGCATCACTGTTGCACTTGGATTTACACCTTTATTTACACTCCCCCCTGTCCCTTCCTCCCCCCAGTCTCACAGCATTCATTCATTTAATTGTATTTATTGAGTGCTTACTATGTGCAGAGCACTGTACTAAGCACTTGGGAAGTACAAATCGGCAACATATAGAGACGGTCCCTACCCAACAATGGGCTTACAGCCTAGAAGGGGGAGATAGACAACAAAACAAAACAAGTAGACAGGTGTCAATACCATCAGAATAAATAGAATTATAGCTATATACACATCATTAATAAAATAGAGTAATAAATATATACAAATATACACAAGTGCTGTGGGGCGGGGAAGGGGAAGGGCAGAGGGAGGGAGAGAGGAGGGAGAGGGGAGGAGGAGGAGAGGAAAAGGGGGGGTCTCAGTCTGGGAAGGCCACCTGGAGGAGGTGAGTTCTCAGTAGGGCTTTGAAGGGAGGGAGAGAGATAGTTTGGCGGATGTGTGGAGGGAGGGCATTCCAGACCAGAGGTAGGACGGGGCCAGGGTCGACAGTGGGACAGGCAAGTATGAGGCCCAGTAAAGAGGTTAGCAGCAGAGGAGTAGAGTGTGCTGGTTGGGCTGGAGAAGGAGAGAAGGGAGGTGAGGTAGGATGGGGCGAGGTGATGGAGAGCTTTGAAGCCAAGAGTAAGGGGTTTTTGCTTGATTCGAAGTTTGACAGGCAACCACTGGAGATTTTTGAGGAGGGGAGTGACATGCCCAGAGCATTTCTGTTCAAAGATAATCCGGACAGAAGAGTGAAATATAGACTGAAGTGGGGAGAGACAGGAGGATGGGAGATCAGAGAGGAGGCTGATGCAGTAATCCAGTCGGGATAGGATGAGAGATTGAACCAGCAAGGCAGTGGTTTGGATGGAGAGGAGAGGGTGATGCTGTGGAGGTGAGACACTTATGTACATAGCCACAATTTATATTAAATGTCTGTTTTCCCTTCTGGACTGTAAATTCACTGTGGGCCAGGAACATGTCAACCAAATCTGCCATATTGTACTCTCCCAAGCACTTAGTACAGTGCTCTGCACATGGTAAGAGCACACTAAATACAACTGATTTATTTAAAGAAGCGGCGTGGCTCAGTGGAAAAGAACACAGGCTTTGGAGTCAGAGGTCATGGGTTCAAATCCCGGCTCTGCCAATTGCCAGCTGTGTGACTTTGGGCAAGTTGCTTAACTTCTCTGGGCCTCAGTTACCTCATCTGTAAAATGGGGATTAAGGCTGTGAGCCCCCCATGGGACAACCTGATCACCTTGTAACCTTCCCAGCGCTTAGATCAGTGCTTTGCACATAGAAAGTGCTTAATAAATGCCATTATTATTATTATTATTATTATTATTATTAACTGATTGATTGATGAGCACCTAGCCTGTTCACTTTTCTCTGGATTAAGCAACAACAATAATTGGTAATCACTTTTTTCATGTGGGCATTGCAGACAAAGTTGTAATGAGACTTTGTCTATCCCAAATGGAACTAGTCAGACTCTTTCGCCATGATTTTTGAAATTCCTGTAACCGCTGTACCCTGTTCCTATTTGTTCAATCCAAATAGAAAAATACTTGCCATATCCTTTAAGTCATAACTTATTCTCTCGGTTGTAGATCTAGCCTCTTGGTATTTGAAGATTGAAACATAAGAAGTTCATAATAGGTCACCCAAGAGAACCCAAGTTATGAGATGAAAGTACTTGGAGGGTTTAAGAAAAAGCAAATAATTGAGAATTTCCAAGTGAATGTCATGTGAATTCATTGCTGCCAGAGACAATTCAGCAGTCCTTAAGGGAATAAATTGCAATAAATCTAAAGAGAAAAATATCAGAGTTTTGTTAACATCCATATAAAATATCTGCTCTTGGAGTTGGAAGTATTTTTCAAAAGTATTTTAAAACCAGTTTCCATGGGGAATGCTACACTTCCCCAAGAATGAGTACTAAGGCAGGAGCTTGGGCTATAGGGTTTTTTGGGGGTTTTTTTGGTCCCCAGATTGGCCTTCCTTGGAATGTCTCTGTTTTGGCCAAAGACAGTCTTTGAGACAGAAGCAGAATGGCATAGTGGATAGAGCATGGACCTGAGAATCAGAAGGTCATGGGTTCTAATTCTGCTCTGCCACTTGTCTGTTGTGTGACCTTGGTCAAGTCACTTCACTTCTCTTTGCTTCAGTTACCTCATCTACAAAATGAGGATTGAAACTGTAAGCTCCATGTGGGACAGGGACTTTGACCAACCTAATTTGCTTGTATCCACCCCAGCGCTTAGTACAGTGCCTGACACATAGTAAATGCTTAACAAATACTATTATTATTATAATTATTATTAGAGAAGAGGCATGGCAATACCATTATTATTATCATTAGAGAAGCTGCCTGGCCTAGTGGCAAGAGCACAAGCTTGGGAATCAGAGAATGCGGGTTCTAATCCCGGCTCCACTTGTCTGCTATGTGACCTTGGGCAAGTCATTTCACTTCTCTGTGCCTCAGTTACCTCATCTGTAAAATGGGGATTAAGGCCGTGAGCCCCACATGGGACAACCTGATTAACTTGTATCCACCCTAGTGCTTAGAACAGTGCTTGGCACATAGTAAGCACTTAACAAATACCATTCAATCATTTATTCATTCATTCAATCATATTTATTGAATATGATTACTGTGTACAGAGCACTGTACTAAGCATTTGGAAGGTACAATTTGGGAACAAATAGACAATCCCTACCCAACAATGGGCTCAAAGTCTAGAAGCAAGGAGACAGATAACAACACAAAACAAGTAGACAGGTATCAATAGCATCAATATAAATAAATAGAATTACAGATATAGGTACATCATTAATAAAATAAATAGAATAATAAATATGTACATACATGCACAAGTGTTGTAGGGTGGCGGGGAGAGGAGAGGGAAGGAGTAGGAGCGATGGGGAGGGGAGGAAGAGCAGAGGAAAAGGGGGGCTTAGTCTGGGAAGGCCTCCTGGAGGAGGTGAGCTTTCAGTAGGGCTTTGAAGGGAGGAAGAGAGCTAGTTTGGGGGGGGGGGGTTGAGGAGAGAAGGTATTCTATGCCAGAGGTAGGATGTGGAAGCAGCGTGGATCAGTGGAAACAGCACGGGCTTTGGAGTCAGAGGTCATGGGTTCGAATCCCGACTTCACCACATGCCTGCTGTGTGATCTTGGTCAAGTCACTTAACTTCTCTGGGCCTCAGTTCCCTCATCTGTAAAATGGGGGTGAAGACTGTGATCCCCCCATGGGACAACCTGATCACCCTGTATCCTCCCCAGTGCTTAGAACAGTGCTTTGCACATAGTAAGTGCTTAACAAATGCCAGTCATTATTATTTTCTTTTAGACTGTGAGCCCACTGTTGGGTAGGGACTGTCTCTATATGTTGCCAACTTGTACTTCCCAAGCGCTTAGTCCAGTGCTCTGCACACAGTAAGCGCTCAATAAATACGATTGATGATGATTGATGATGATGTGGGCTGGGGTTGAAGGCGGGACAGGCGAGAACGAGGTCCAATGAGAAAGTTAGCACCAGAGGAGTGGGTTGTGCAGGCTGGGCTGTAGAAGAAGAGAAGGCAGGAGAGGTAGGAGGGGGTTAGGTGATGGAGAGCTTTGAATCAATCAATCAATCAATCGTATTTATTGAGCGCTTACTATGTGCAGAGCACTGTGCTAAGCGCTTGGGAAGTACAAGTTGGCAACATATAGAGACAGTCCCTACCAAACAGTGGGCTCACTGAAGCTGAGAGTGAGGAGTTTTTGCTTGATACAAAGGTTGATAGGCAACCACTGGAGATTTTTGAGGAAGGGGGTGACATGCCCAGAATGTTTCTGTAGAAAGATAATTCAGGCAGCAAAGTATAGACTGACCATAATTACCATAATTACATAATTACTATTATTATTATACTAGATGTGCCAAGTTTTGGTGAAGTTAGTTTAATTTACTTAGCGCTACATTCTAAAAAAGGATTTGCACTCCAACGGTACCCTGGGAAACCCAAAATCCACTCCGTTCAGGGTTGTAATGCTCCCCATACCATTCCAATCCCTCTTTGGAAATATAATGAAATTTAATTAAATCACTTTTTTAAAAACAGAGAAATGGCAAAAGCTTGTTTCCGTCCCATTTCATTAAAATATCCCTAAAGAGGGAGGGCTTGTGTCTTTAAGAAGCAGCGTGGGCTAGTAGTAGAAATAGCCCATACTTGGGAGTCAGAGGAACTCAGTTCTAATCCTGGCTTCACCACTTGCCTGCTGTATGATGTTGGGCAAGTCACTTAACTTCTTTGTGCCTCAGTTCTCTCATCTGCAAAATGGGGATTCAATACCTGTCCTCCCTCCTCCTTAGAGTGTGAGCCCCAAGTGGGACCTGACTAGCCTGTATCTATCCCTGTGCATAGTATATTGCTTAGCTCACAGTAAAGGTTTAACAAATACCGCAATTATCGTTATTATTATCATCATTATGTTCCATAGGAAGTTGAGCTTTTTATATTACTATGAAGAGCTGCAAGGTGTTGTAGATGCATTTCTTGGTTTGTTACTAATAGAATTTGTAATCTGGGCCATTTTCTCCCTTCTGGTCTTCAATATGAGAGCATCTTTAACAAGCACAGGCTTAATGGCTGCTTGATCATCATCAATCGTATTTACTGAGCGCTTACTGTGTGCAGAGCACTGTACTAAGCGCTTGGGAAGTACAAGTTGGCAACATATAGAGACAGTCCCTACCCAATAGTGGGCTCACAGTCTAAAAGATCACCAGTACCTCATCACTATTTCCATGGGTACTTGTAGCTGCTACCCCAGCACTTAGTACATTGTTTTGCACCATGTAGGCACTTAGTATGCGTCATCATATTGATGATGATAATGAACTAAATGTTTGGAAAGGTTGTAGTGTCTCACTTTTTCTATTGCTATATGTTCTGGACCTACTCAAGGCAACACTGACGAGAAGAGAAGCAGCGTGGCTCAGTGGAAAGAGCCTGGGCTGAGGAGTCGGAGGTCATGGGTTCTAAACCCGGCCCTGCCATTTAGCGGCTGTGTGACTTTGGGCAAGTCACTTAACTTCTCTGTGCCTCAGTTACCTTATCTGTAAAATGGGGATTAAGATTGTGAGCCCCACGTGGGACGACCTGATCACCTTGTATCCCCCCAGTACTTAGAACAGTGCTTTGCACATAGTAAGCTCTTAATAAATAACATCATAACACAGCTTTGCACAGCAAAGAACTTTACATGCACACAATGTGGACTGTAAGTCATAAATCAGTCTTTTCAGCTCTACAAATATGGCATGGATAGGGGTTTACTATCACTAGTGTCATCTTAAAAAATGAAGGACAACTATATAAATATATTTTTCCCACATCAAAAAATAAATACTATATCAATGTCCAGTTAAAGAGGTTTCAGAGAGAGATGCAATACAAGTTTGGGAAAATTAAGAAAAACGAAAAGGGAGTAGATAATCTCTTCCCCAGTGATCCTTTCCTGCAGAGGACATGACCAAGGCATCCAGGGTTTTGGTGCAATCAAATATTATGCAGTTCAGCTTTCTCCAGGAGAAGAGACTGATGCCATTGTTACAAATAAAACAAGAGCTATTAAAAAAAAATAATATTTCTCTTTCTTGTAGAGGTCTGCCCCATTGAAGGATTAAAGGCGGTGATAACAGTTTTGATAGGAAAACAAGGACTGAACATTGTTTTGAGTCCCGCCATTAAGTGAAACGATCTGAATGTTGCAGGGATACTTTTCAGCATATAAGAAGTCTATAAAGCAATCACAGACTTTCTATATTTAATGAGTCTTTGAACAAAATAAAAATTTGGATACTAAAAGTGATAGCAGCATGAGTTTGCCAATTTTACAATGTTTCAATGTCTCTGGCTGTGCTTCTTGGGACTATTGTACCCTGGACAACCTTGTCTGTGCAGAAAGAAAATTTGAAAATGGCTCCAGCTGCAATGTTCTCAAGCTTTTATTGTATTTTTTGTTGTCTAAGTGGTCTTATGTTGTTTAGTCTTTATGTATTCCATCTTTTCTCATGTGCCCATTCTCCTCCCAATCCCTCCCCATTTGATTGTCAGCCCCTTGAGGGCTAGGAACTAAGTCTTATTTCTCCTTTTATTTATTCTTACTCAGCGCTTAGTTTTGCACACCACAGGTGCTCAATAAATTGAATGAATCAATCATGCAGTAAGGACAACAGCCCTTTTTACATTTTAATCTCTCTTCTCTGCTTTTCTACTATAGACTCTTCCTTCTATGTACCTAAATAATCTAGATGATGTGGGAGCTTCTGAAACTACTTTCACTCTTTTCAGCAATTATCTCCCATAGAAATGGATTCCTCTCCATATTCTTAATAGAGACCCTATTTCTAACAAGTTTCCTTGGGGTTTTTGCCAAGCTTTCTGATTTACAGAATTTAAACATTTTTAGAAATACCTACAGATGTATAAATAGTCCCATCATCTCATTCCTCTGAAATGTTTGACCAAGAATTTTTTTTACTTACCCCCCCCACCCATAGCTAATTCATTCATTCAATCATATTTATTGAGCGCTTACTGTGTGCAGAGCACTGTACTAAGCACTTGGGAAGTACGAGTTGGCAACATATAGAGACAGCCCCTACCCAACAGCTGGAGCTAATAAGGGATCACCAATCAATGATATTTATTGAGAGCTTAATGTGTGCAGAACAATGTCCTAAGTGCTTGAAAGAGAATATAACAGAGTTGGTAGTCACTTTCCCTGTCCACAGTGAGCTTATAGTCTAGAGGGATCATGAAAATAAACATAGTCAATAAGCATAGCTCTATGATTTTAAATCTATAGCTTTGTTATACTCCCAAAGCCATAGTACACTGAGCTGTGATGCTAGGGGAAAAAGATATTTCATAATGTCAATAATAATATTAATAATAATAATAATGGTATTTGTTATGTGCCTACTCTGTTCCAAACACTGTACTGAGTACTAGGGTAGTTACAAGATGAGTGGTCAGTCACAGCTGCTGGCCCATATGGGGCTCAGTCTAAGAGAGAGAAAGGCTATTTGGCCCCCATTTTGCAAATGAGGAAACTGAGACACAGAGAAGTTAAGAGAAACAGTGTTGCCTGGAGGAAAAAGCATGGAATTCAGGGTCAGCTCCTCCACTTGCCTGGTATGTGAACTTGGGCAAGTCACTTAATTTCTCTGTGCCTCAGTTTCCTCACATGTGAAATGAGGATTAAATACCTGTTTTCCTCTGACTTAGACTGTGAGCTCTGTGTGGGATAGGAACTGTGTCCAACCTTATTAATTTGAATCTACTACAGTGCTTAGAACAGTGCTTGACATAGTGTAAGCACAAGGTCCTACAGCTAACCTTCTCACTGTACCTGGATCTCAGCTAATTCACCTCCTACCTCTTGCACACATTCTGCCTCTGGCCTGGAATCCCCTCCCTCTTCATATCCTACAGACAATTACTCAACCCCATCAAAGCCTTATTGAAGGCACATCTCCTCCAAGAAGCCTTCCCTAACCTCTCTTTTCCTTTTCTCCACTCCCTTCTGCAACACCCTGACTTGCTACCTTTATTCATCCCCTCTCCCAGTCCCACAGCACTTATGTACATAACCATAATTTTATTTATTTATATTTAATGCCTTTCTCGCCTTCTAGATTCTAAGCTTGTTGTGGGCAAGGAATGTGTCTGTATATTGTTATACTGTACTCTCCCAAGTGCTTAGCACAGAGCTCTGCACACTGTAAGCACTCAATAAATACAACTGGCTGACTAACAGAGCAGACAGTGGCAAAGCTGGGATTAGAATCAGTCAGAAACTTCCAGGCCCATGCTCTATTAGACCACATTGTTTCCACAAGCAGCAATTTTAGACCGACCAAAGCAGTTCTAATATTTTTAGTTCACACCAAAAACAAGACTGAGGGCATCAAGGAAAATTAAAATCCATAGGCAAAATATTTTACAATCACAAACTTCTCAAAACAGGAAGTCACCAAGGAAGAGAGGGCAGAGGTTAACGCCAAGATGACAAAGTTACTAGAAATCTAATTTCCTTTTAACATTATCGATAAAGTGTCTAAGAAAGTACTGAAAGTAGGGCAATTCCTTGTTTTTGAGAGACATTGACTCCTCTTTTCAATCTAACAATTGCTGCAGAAATCTGACCAAATTACTACCTTTGTTCTTAAGAGCTCATTGTTCCTTTATAACTTTTTTTCCTCATTTTAGCCGACAAGTATTCCTGGGAGGTTGGAAGGAGCAGGAAAATTATTCTATAGCTATTCTCCTTTTCAGAGGGAGGAATTAAGAATTACAATCTCCTGACTTCCCACCTGGCACTTTCCCCCTTATACCAGGCTTCCTTAGAAAATTCCAAATCTTTTGGGTTAATACAAACAAAATCCAGTTCAAGGGAATTTCTTACCAATGCAAAAGACTGAATAAAAATCCTTCATGTTTGCAAGTGGCTGGCTTGATGTAACTCCTACTAGTTGTGCTTTCCCTTCATAACTCCTCTCAATTCCTGGGTGATTACTGCCCCAGATTCAGGCTGGCAGACACAGAAATATATGACCTAAATTTTCAAGCATACCTCATTTCATAGCTGGCATAATGTTTTCAAAGCTTTGAAGCTGAATGGAGCCAGATACATGGCATACATTGTTCTAGCCCCCCATCATGCCAGCTGGTTACAAGGGTTCACTCTCAAAAATGTATTTTTTGGGGGAGACTGTTCATCCCCAGTATTCACACTTCGGTGAGTCACTATGACTGCTTTCAACTCTGCCCTCCAGGCAGTTTACTCTGGAAAACAGAGTAACTTCTGCCTAACCTATTTTTTCTACTTAAAGGGATAAACGTTCCCAATGCTAGATACGCCCATTCCACATAATCAAGTTTCAGGGAATGAGCGGAGAAGCCAGTTATGCTTAAATTATCCTGATTTTTGAATTGTTGGCATTCGAGTTTTCAGATAGAGAGAGCAAATGAGTTGTCTATCAAGCAAGAGTGGTTGGAGGTGGGAGGGATGGGGAATGGGTTGATCCAAATATAGTTGGCCAGGACTCCTCTCCAAAGAGAAATATGAAAATCTCTTGACTCATTGCACCTTTTTACTTTCTTATACACAGGAAGCGAGGCAATCACAAGGTTACATTGCAATTTCGAGATTTACATTTGGGCTTCTGCTTTTTTCAGTTAGCAAAAGTCTTAAAACTTTTTTATTGTCATCTTATGCTGTCGAATCGTCTCCAACCCATAGCGACACCATGGACACATCTCTCCCAGAACGCCCCACCTCCATCTGCAATCGTTCTGATAGTGTATCCATAGAGTTTTCTTGATAAAAATATGGAAGTAGTTTATCACTGCCTCCTTCCACACAGTCAACTTAAGTCTCCACCCTCAACTCTCTCCCATGCCACTGCTGCCCAGTACCGAGTTTTGACTTGAAGCCTTTCACTCGCTAGCCACTGCCCAAGCTAGGAGTGGAATGGGTATGCCTCTGCTTGACTCTCCCTCCACTAGTCAAGACTGGTAGAGTACTGAAAACTCTCCAGGTGTGACCCTGACAAGGGTTAAAACTTTTCTAATTGACTGTGAAATCTGAAGACCAAAGAATAGTCAGCTGAAATGAAGCGAACGTAAGTTGAAGTGAAAATGATAGGAAAGAGCCAGTGAATGCTAAGAACAACAACAAAAAAACCCAAAAACAAAACAAAAACCCAAACACACACTCCTCACCTTGGCATCATACTTCATTAGGTAAGACATAAATAATCAAGTTGTCGCATTACAAATCAGACAGCACCAAAGTAAATTAGTCTTCCTTGAAGCTGCATACCACAAACTTGGTTACCAAGTTAACATAAGTAAGGGTTGTCTAGTGCAGACATCACTGAGAGATCAGTGAGGAGGCTGAAAGAGCAATCTAATCTAGAGATGACAAGAACTTGAATGAGAGTGGGAGACATTTGGGTGCAAAGAATGGCGCACATCTGAGAAATATTATGGAGGAAGAACCAGCAGATTTAAGGGACAGTCTGGATGTAAGGATTAATAGATAGATTAATGGTGCCACCAAAGTTGTAGGCTTCTGGGAAAGAAAGAATGGTGGTGTCACTGACAGAGATGGGAAAAAGAGATGGAGGAATGAGATTAGGAGGGAAAATGAGATATTCAGTTTTGGACAGTTTGAGTTTGAGGTAGTGGTGGGACATCAAAGGGGAGCTGTCCTGAAGCAAAAAAGAAATTACAAGATTGTGCAGCAAGAGAAAGGTCATAGCTAGAGAGGCAGATCTCGGAGTCATTCATATAAAATTGATAGTTGAAGCCACGCATGCAGATGAGCTCCGTGAGAGAGTGAATGTAGAATGGGAAGAATTGGGAACCTGGAACCGATCCTTGTGGGGTACCCAAAGTCAAAGGATCCAAACTGGAAGAATCACTAGCAAATAATACTGAGAAAGAGGAGTCAAGGAGGTAAGAGAGAAAAAAAAAACAGAATAGCACTATCAGTAAAACCAAGGTGAGTTAGCAATTATAGGCATAAGCGAGTGTTCAGCAGCATTCAAAGTGCTCAAGAAGTCAAGGAAGATTCAGACAGATGTGGAGCCCATTAGATGTAGTCACTTTGGAAAGTACAATCTCAGAGGAATGAAGGGAATGAAACACTAATTGTAGTGGGTCAGTAACAAAACTGGTCTAAGTAATAAGGAGTTTTTTTCCATATTGAGCTTAAAAAATTGGTAGGTCATCCATGCGAGAGATCCTAGAGGAAAAGGAAGAAATACAGGCGTGTTAAAGAGTGTTCAGTTTATAGAAGGCCAGGGCTGGTGAAATAGAGTTGGGAGTAAATCAGTCAATGATTTATTTACCAAAGACTGAGAGCAAATTACTGTTCTAAGCACTTGGAAAAGAAAACAAAAGCAAATCACATGTTCTCTGACCACATAAAGCTTACACTCTGTCATCCATGGAAAGGTAGTAGCTGAAATTATGAACAAATGAACTCCTGAAGAAAACTGAGTGTAGAGCGATAAGAAAAAAGGACCCATAACAGAGCCTAGTGGGATGTCACTGTTAAAAAAAAAATGAATGGAGAAAAAAGGAAGAACCCAGGACCCTCTCTTTCAGGAAGAACTCAGGACTCTCACCACACCCAGCTATATGGAGAATCAAGGCAAAAAAGAACAGGCCAATGCAGAAGCTCTGTTAAGCCCTGAATAAAATGGGTGAGGGATGTGTGGTGTAGACACAGCTGAAGGGCAATGATCGTAAGAATTTATAAAAGAACCTTAGTTTGGAGGGAGGAGCATATTGGGTTTGGCAAAACAGTCCTCAGACAGTTTTTTCTCAGTTTGCACTAAATGTCAGTTTGTTGATGTACATGACAGAACACATACTATTGCTCTCTGCAGTAACATGCGTTCCTGTCCAACACACTTTATTAAAGCTGCCTTGGTGAGCCAAACTTGTCTCCTAATGGAAATGCTTGTTGGTGAAATCATTTCAAAATGTTTTTAAAGTAAAATGGTGTTTTACAGTCACTGTCAACCCAAACTATTCCATGTTCATTTCTTACAAACTACTCCACTATCAGTTTTTCCCATCTTTGATGTTATTTCCCAGCCACAGGAGCATTTGTAGTCATTTTTACCAAATTACTCTAATAAATATGTCTGCATTTATATATATTTTCCTTTCATCCCAGAATATTCAAAGGATTTTCTAACTGTGCGATTAAGTTCTCCTAAGGAAGTAATGAGGAAATTAATTGTGGTTAAACTGCAGGGAGGTAAAACTTATAGTGGCCTTTCAAAAAGATAAAGGATTGTTCATTCAATCGTATTTATTGAGTGCTTACTGTGTGCAGAGCACTCTACTAAGCGCTTGGGAAGCACAAGTTGGCAACATATAGAGACAGTCCCTACCCAACAGTGGGCTTACAGGGGAGAGCTCACCTCCTCCAAGAGGCCTTCCCAGACTGAGCCCCTTCCTTCCTCTCCCCCTCGTCCCCCTCTCCATCTCCCCCAACTTACCTCCTTCCCTTCCCCACAGCACCTGTATATATGTATATATGTTTGTACATATTTATTACTCTATTTATTTATTTATTTTACTTGTACATATCTATTCTATGTATTTTATTTTGTTAGTATGTTTGGTTTTGTTCTCTGTCTCCCCGTTTTAGACTGTGAGCCCACTGTTGGGTAGGGACTGTCTCTATATGTTGCCAATTTGTACTTCCCAAGCGCTTAGTACAGTGCTCTGCACATAGTAAGTGCTCAATAAATATGATTGATTGATTGATTGACCAGAAAGTAGACCACACCAATTGAGCACTGAGCAGGTTTTCCTTTGAGGTAAAAACATAATTTGGCAATTAGTAGAGTGCTTGGCACATAATAAGTGCTTAACAAATATTATTATTATTATTATTAAAACTCCTGCTAATTATCTGGATGTAGAGAAGAAAATTGAGACCCAAAAAATAAATATGACTGACTCCAACTCTCTGCCACCTCTCAGGACTTCCAGGCTGCTCCTCTTGCACCATACTTGCTTACTTCAGATTTACCTGATCTCACTTGATCTCAGGAAATAGGTTGTGATTCATCAGTATGACATTCCCAGCTAATTTTGAAGACATTTTCAATATTCAAGATAAATATTCCCAGTTCACCTGAACTCTAAGGGTTTATCGTTTCAGCTCTTCAAACTTTAGAGGACTCAAGAAAGAGGGAAAATTCTCACTGAAATTCAAAGCCCAGATCCTGGCAACAGCACAGTGATTATGCCTCATTGTGACTGTAGTGTCCTTGGCTACAGTGTTTGGGACTGCAGAGTGAATAGGGGGCTCTTACCTTACATGACTCCATAGTAACTGACGATATAGTATCACATTCAGCAATTTTGACGTAACAAAGGATTGTAGATGAAGACCAGGCTCTTTGAGTGAAGGAAATTTGGTGTTTGGCTTGGCCAGAATCTGCTAGTAACTAAACAATATAATAGAAATTATGTTTTATCAAAGTGGCTTAAAGAGCCATTTTATGGTCCCATCAAACAAGCCATGTTAATTTACCTTGTACCAAGTGTGGGTGTGATTACTGTAATAAAACATTAGGCTTCTATTGAAGTAGCCTGGTTTGGGGTCACTGTCCACTAAATTACCTGTTTAAAATATATCATTATTCAGTACTGAAATAGCTCTTGGTTGGCAGAAATGGTGTCTTCCAACTCTGTTGTACTACCCCAACCCTTTAGTACAGTGCTTTGCACACAATAAGCACTCAAATACCATTCACTGATTGACGGCTTCAACTATCATCTCTACGCTGATGACACCCAAATCAACATCTCTGCCCCTGCTCTCTCTCCCTTCCTTCAGGCTCAGGTCTCCTTCTGTCTTCAGGACATCTCCATCTGGATCTCTGCCTGCAATCTAAAACTCAATATTTCCAAGACTGAACTTCTTATCTTCCCTCCCAAACCCTGCCCTCTCCCTGACTTTCCCATCACTGTAGATGGCACTACCATCCTTCCTGTCTCACAAGCCCACAACCTTGGTGTCATCCTCGACTCCGCTCTCTCATTCACGCCACACATCCAATCCATCACCAAAACCTGCCAGTCTCACCTCCACAACATCGCCAAGATCCACCCTTTCCTCTCCATCCAAACCGCTACCTTGCTGGTTCAATCTCTCATCCTATCCCGACTGGATTACTGCCTCAGCCTCCTCTCTGATCTCCCATCCTCCTGTCTCTCCCCACTTCAGTTTATACTTCACTCTGCTGCCCAGATCATCTTTGTGCAGAAATGCTCTGGGCATGTTACTCCCCTCCTCAAAAATCTCCAGTGGCTGCCTGTCAACCTACGAATCAAGCAAAAACTCCTCACTCTCAGCTTCAAGGCTGTCCATCACCTCGCCCCCCTTGTACCTCACCTCCCTTCTCTCCTTCTACAGCCCAGCCCATTTCCTCTGCTCCTATGCCGCTAACTTCCTCACTTTACCTCGTTCTCACCTGTCCCGCCGTCAACCCCCGGCCCACGTCCTCCCCCTGGCTGGAATGCCCTCCCTCCACACATCCGCCAAGCTAGCTCTCTTCCTCCCTTCAAAGCCCTACTGAGAGCTCACCTCCTACAAGAGGCCTTCTGAGAATGAACCCCCTTTTTCCTCCCCTCCTCCCCATCCCCCCACCCTACCTCCTTCCCCTTCCCACAGCACTTGTATATATATTTGTACAGATTTATTACTCTAGTTATTTTACTTGTACATATTTACTCTTCTATTAATTTTGTTAATGATGTACAAATAGCTTTAATTCTATATGTTCTGACGACTTTGACACCTGTCTACATGTTTTGTTTTGTTGTCTGTCTCCCCCTTCTAGACAGTGAGCCCGTTGTTGGGTAGGGACCATCTCTATATGTTGCCAACTTGTACTTCCCAAGTGCTTAGTACAGTGTTCTGCAAACAGTAAGTGCTCAATAAATATGATTTAATGAATGAATGAATGAATGAATGAATAAAATCCAAACTCCCAGCAACCTGTATCTGTGAAAACAACATCCTGGAACTCTGTTTGCTCACCAGCACTGAAGCAGTGGTCACACAGCTCCACTGAGCAGGACGTAGGAGGAGACTGGAGACTGGATAACTACTGTCTGGAGAACTGAAAGGGCACACATGCAGACCCAGAGTGATGAAGCACAGTCTCAAGCAACATAACAGTAAGACCATTCAAGCAGGGAGAACATTATAATAGAAAGACCAGCCTGTCAGGCAGAAATTGGGAGAGGGGCTTCTCTCCTAGAACAGAGGCTTCGTAAGAAGGCAGAACTGAAAACAGAGGCAGGCTCCATGTGGACAAAATAGAGCGAGAAGGATTTACCCTTACTTGAAAATCACATGGAAGGGTCTATCAGTTCACATTTGGACAGGAACTCATCAATAGTGGCATCATTCAAAAATGAAGGATAGCTGTTTATTAGGAAATTATGAATTCCTAAAGAAAAAAATCTATGGCCATGAGAATACAATCTCTGTGTTACAGGAGAACAGATGACCCTTTTTGCCCTAAAAATTTATGGTGCTCATCCTCTTCCTTACACCTTTCAGAATAAACTAATTAATGAAAATCAACTTCATTGCTTCCTTGATAGGAGTCTTCAAGACAGAGACCTTCTCGCCCATATTTAAATGGAAGTTTTGTGGAACTGGAGAAAGATGAAGAAATATTTCCAGCTTTTAGTCAGTTATGTTGTCTTTTCTTCTAGACTGTGAGCCCACTGTTGGGTTGGGACTATCTCTCTCTCTGTTACCAAATTGTACTTTCCAAGCGCTTAGTACAGTGCTCTGCACACAGTAAGCACTCAATAAATATGATTGAATGAAATAACAGGTGTATGACTTGCCCAGTAGAAACCCTCGGTGCATTAATAACCAAGATTTCTATATGAGGGAGATGA
This sequence comes from Tachyglossus aculeatus, assembly GCF_015852505.1. Lineage (NCBI taxonomy): Eukaryota > Metazoa > Chordata > Mammalia > Monotremata > Tachyglossidae > Tachyglossus > Tachyglossus aculeatus. The sequence goes on from NC_052101.1 coordinate 33,704,336, forward strand.
TTGTTCAGGAATCCCCCAGATATTGAGTACTGAGAAAAACACCTGGACAGGAATTACCATCCATAAGGAAAGAAAAAATTAAAGAATGGACAAAATCTAATGCAATTGTCTGTATCTTAAGGGCACACAATAGTCAGTCATTCTCTGAAAGTTAGGTTCCTTTGAAAAGGGAATTAACTCCTTCAAGGAATTAAGACTTATTACTGTAGTAACTGTGCTATTTGGTAGCCTGCTACTCTTACTAATTAGTATAGAAACTGAAACTAAAAATAACAGTGAACTAAAATGGTTGCATTATTGAGAGATGAAAGCAAGCAGGCAAACTGCCCAAATAAATGTAACTTGGAACAGGCTTGTAGATCCCCAGTGGGGTTACCTTTCTGAATAAGGACTTTGGAAAAGTTGGAAGACTAGCAGATTGGAGAACTGTTACAGATGCCTTTTACCACTTGCAGTATCAGTCAAAGCAAAGAAGAAAAGCAGTTTAGCCTCGTGTAAAGAGCACGGCCCTTTGAGTCAGAGGACCTGGGTTCTAATTCCAGCTCTGCAAACTTGTCTGCTGTGTGACCCTGGGCAAGTCACTTCTCTGTACCTCAGCAACCTCATCTGAAAATGGGGATTAAGACTATGAGCCCTGTGTGGGACAGGGAGTGTGCCCAAACAGATAAGCCTGTATCAGCACTTTGTGTAGTGTCTGGAAGATAGTAAGTGATTAACAAATACCATTATTATTATTATCTACCCCAATGCCTAATACAGTGTTTGGTACATAGTAAACTCTTAAGAAATGCCATTAAAGAAAAAAAAAACCCTACTTTAAGTGTACACACGCAAACACACACACACAAACACACACTGAATGGGATTGTTGAGGATCTGCATGGTGTAGTGGATAGAGCATGGACCTGGGAGTGAAAAAGTCAAAGTGGCTCCTCTACTTGTCTACAGTGTGATCTGGGCAAGTCACTTCACTTCTTCTCTGTGCCTCAATTACATCATCTGAAAAATAGGGATTGTGACTGTGAGCCCCATTTGGTACAGGGACTGTGTCCAACCCGATTTGCTTGTATTCACCCAGAGTTTAGTATAGTGCCTGGCATATAGTAAGTGTTTAACAAATATCAATTAATTAGCCTCATCCAGGCCTCAGAACCATCATTTTCTAAGAGAAATTCCATCAAAATCATCATCATTCATTCATTCATTCAATCGTATTTATTGAGCGCTTACTGTGTGCAGAGCACTGTACTAAGCGCTTGGGAAGTACAAGTCATCACTCACAACTGTCAGCTTCACCTTCTGAGAAGAGCTGTATAAGAGCAACTCCATTTTTAATTGCCATAAGGTTCATTGGCACTTAGTACCATGTTTAACACATAGTAAGTACGTAATAATAATAATGTGAAGCCAGTTCTCAGGGAGAATTTACCTCTTATAACTGCAGCTATTCTTAGTTGCAGAAGTTTTGATTCGCAGTTTAGCATAGTGGAAATAATTTGGGCCTGAGTGTCAGGAGACCAGAGTTTAATCCAGCTTTGCCTCTTGTCTGTTGTGTGATCTGGGACAAGGCAATTCACTTTTCTGTGCCTCAATTGCCTCATCTGTAAAATGAGGATTACGACAGTAAACCCTATATGGGACATGAAACGGTCCAATCTGATGAGTTCATATCAATCAATGGCATTTATAGAGCACTTACCGTGTGCAAAGCACTGACTGTACTTAAACACTTGGGAGAGTACAGTACAACAGAGTTCTAAGACACATTCCCAGTGCTCAGTACAGTGCCTGGTACATAGTAAATGTTTAACCGATACCATTGAAAAACCCCTGTAGGCTCCACTTAATCAATGTTTTTTATTGAACCCTTACTGTGTGCAGAGCACTGTACTAAGTGCTTGGGCGAGTACAATATAACAGAGTTCGTAGACATTTTCCCAGCCCACAATGAGTTTACAGTCTAGATATGGAGACAGACATTAACATAAATTATGGTAATAATAATAATAATAATTCTGGTATTTAATAATAATTTTAATAATTTTGGTATTTGTTAAGCACTTACTATGTGCAAAGCACTGTTCTAAGCGCTGGGGAGGATACAAGGTGATCAGGTTGTCCCATGTGGGGCTCACAATCTTAATCCTCATTTTACAGATGAGGTCACTGAGGCTCAGAGAAGTTAAATGACTTGCCCAAAGTCACACAGCTGACAAGTGGTGGAGCTGGGATTTGAACCCATGACCTCTGACTCCAAAGCCCAGGCTCTTTCCACTGAGCCACGCTGCTTCCCCAGTAATTACTGTACCAGGCACTGTACTAAGTGCTGGGGTAGATGCAAGTAAATCAAGTTGGACGCAGTCCCTGTCCCTCATGGGGCTCTTAGTCTTAATCCCCGTTTTATGGATGAGGGAACTGAGGCACAAAAAAGTTTGTGACTTGCTCAAGGTCACACAGCCGACAAGTGGCAGAGCCAGTATTAATCAATCAATCATATTTATTGAGCGTTTACTGTGTGCAGAGCACTGTACTAAGCGCTTGGGAAGCACATATTAGAACCCAGGTCCTTCTGACTGCCGGGCCCATGCTCTATCTACTAGGCCACACTGCTTCTTGATATTCACATAAGTGCTGCAGGACAGAGGGAAGGGTAAACAAAGGGTGCAAATCTCAGTGCAAGGGTGACACAGAAGGGAGTGGAAGAAGAGGAAATAAGGGCTTAGTTGGGGAAGACATCTTGGAGAAGATGTGCTGTAAGGTTTTAAAGGTGGGGAGAGTGATCGTCTGTTGGATGTGAAGAGGAAGGGTGTTCCTGGCTAGATATATCCTGGTGAGATATATGAGATTGAAGTACAGTAAGTAGGTTGGCTTTAGAGGAGCAAAGTGTGTGGGCTGGATTGTAGGAGGGAATCAGGAATGTAGGAGAGGCAAGGTGACTGAGTACTTTAAAGCCCATTTAAGGAGTTTCTGTTTGACATGGAAGTGGATGGACAACCACTTGGAGGGCCTCGAGGAGTGGGGAAACATGGACTTTTGTAGAAAAATTATCTGGGCAGCAGAGTGAAGTGTGGACTGGTAGTGGGAGGGGGGAGAGGCAAGAAGCAGGGAGGTCAGCAAGGAGGGTGTTACAGCAATCAAGGTGGGATGGAACAAGTGCTTGGATTAACATGGTAGCAGTTTGGATGGAGAGGAAAGGGTGGATTTTAGCACTGTTGTGAGGGTTGAACCCATAGGATGATAATAATAATAATAATATTGGTATTTGCTAAGCACTTACTATGTGCCAAGCACTGTTCTAAGAGCTGGGGTAGATACAGGGTAATCAGGTTGCCCCACATGCGGCTCACACTTTCAATCCCTATTTTACAGATGAGGTAACTGAGGCACAGAGAAGTTAAGTGACTTGTCCAAGGTCACACAGCAGACAAGTGGCAGAGTTGGGATTAGAACCCACGTCCTCTGACTCCCAAGCCCTCACTCTTTCTATTAAGCCAGGCTGCTTCTCAATAATGGTGGTATTTGTTAAGCGCTTACTATGTGCCAAGCACTGTTTTAAGTGCTGGTGGGATACATGATGATCAGGTTGTTAAGTGACTTGCCCAGAGTCACATGGCTAACAAGTGGCAGAGCTAGGATTAGAACCCATGGCCCCTGACTCTGAAGCCCATGCTCTTTCCACTGAGCCACGCTGCTTCTGGTTGAATATGTGGGTTGACTGAGAGAGGTGAGTTGAAGATAACACCAAGGTTACAGGCTTGTGAATCAGGGAGGGTGGTGGTTCTGTCTACAGTGATGGAAAAGTCAGGAAGAATGGGAATATGAGGAGTTCTGTTTGAACACGTTAAGTGTGAGGTGTCAGCAAGCCATCCAAGTTAGAGATGTCCTGAAAGCAGGAGGAAATGCAAGGCTGCAGAAAAGGAGAGAAATCAGGACTGGAGATGTAGATTTGGGAATCATCCACAGAGAGATGGTACTTGAAGCCATAGAAGTGAATGAGTCCTCTAAGGGAGTAGTTGTAGATGGAGAATAGAAGGATTATGAGACAAATTATGAGACAAGTAGAGTATCCAACCCAATTGCTGTATATCTATCCCAACACTTTGTAAAGTGCTTGGCTAAGCTACCAACACTGCAATTTCTATTAGAAACAGGATATGTCATCAGTAATACGTCCTGTCCAGTTGCCTTATAGAATAGTGTATGTACAATTTAATCGTCAGTACAATAGCTCTTCCCTCATATGCAAAGTTGTACTGAATCATTGTCACTGAATTAACATATGTATTCACCCATACCATCTTAAGAACTGATCACACATATTATTCCTTAAGGCTGTGAAAACAACACACACAAAAATGAAGCTATTATCAGTAGCAAGATATTAAATAAGACAGGTCACCTACAGTACAGCCCTGGCTAATAAAGCAAATAACAGGAATGCTAAAACGTCAGTTCTATATTCAGGTAAGAGAATTCAATAAATCAAGTAGTCACAGCTCGACTGCTCTAACAGTGGGATCTGTAATGGATAACACTTTTGCAGACACTTCAACATGGGGACTGGAAATAGGTACTTCAGAGTGTATGTTGTTGCCCTATCACAGTTTAATTCAGGTCACTGTTGAGCCTCATTGTAATTATGTTATTCCAACTCCTAATTTAACATGCACAGAAAATTATTTAGACTTTTTTGGTTTATCCATTTTGCTGCTAAAGGAAAAATACATTTCCTGGTAATTACTTGGGGGAAGATGTAGGCTAGCACATCAGAGTGGGATTTTGGTCTCCGTCAAAGTACAATTTCAGGTAAAATTGTACTAACGGGTCTAGAGCATCCTAACCCAGTTGGAAAAAAATACGTTTCCTGAGTTAGTTTGAGATTCAGGTGTTAGTGTCAACTAAATCAAAATTTGATGAATTTTGCAGAACTTCATCCCTACCCTGGCAAAGTTATGATGAGTTCTAATTAGGAAACTAAATCTTAGCTTTGATGCATTGTGCATGGTGTGCCATTTTGTGAATTGATGAATTGACTGGGTGCTCTGGTTAGTGGCAGCTCTAACTAACTAACCAGTGCTCTGGTTTGTGGCAGCAATCCATTCAAATGGAAACAGGCTTGACTTAGGGGAATATTTCAAGGCGATCCCACAGAATTAGATTGAGCACTGTCTGAAGGTTACTGCCTTTTGTACTCCAGAAGAAAAGACTCTCCCATGTTGTGACGTTTGAAGATCTTGGTCTTTGAGAGGAGAGTAGATAGTGATGGGATCAAAAATTGAACAAGAGATGCCACATCTAGCACAATATGTTGACCACCGGGTAAGTACTAATGGACAGTGTGGAGCCGCTATCAATCATATTTATTGAGAGTTTACTATGTACAATACAACAGAGTTGGTAGACACGTTCCTTGCCCACAATGAGCTTATAATCTAGAGGCTCAGATATACAGCATGACCCAAAGGATACTCTGATTCAAATCTTTAACTGATTTCTCTGCTATGATGTTTGCCTTAACTTGATATTTAATCAAAGGGGCTAAAAATATTATGGAACTGACAATGAAGGTGCTCACCATTAGAAAATGTTAGTTGAGTTCTTGAGGAGCTTTCAGTTTTACAAATACTATATACCCCAAATTTAGAGAAACATACTTAAGGCCCAGGAGATAACTGGAGTGAACTGAAGTTAGATTAGAAAATGACAGGCACCGCAGTCGGTTAACTCTTTAAAGAGAAAAGGACAATCTTTACAGGTACAGTGCACTGGTACACCATATTGTGAGTGTGGAAAAATTCCTAGACACATGGCTAGGCTTATACTATCAGTAACATTTTTTTATGACGTTTGCTAAATGCTTATTATGTGTCAAGCACTTTTCTAAGCACTGGGGTTGTTATAAATTAATCGGATTGGACATAGTCCCCGGACCAGCACCATCAGACCACTCATGCCACGGAGTGCTTTGGGGGAGAATCCAGGCACTAGGATCACCTCAACCATCTCAGAGCCGCTCAGCTAGCACACTCCGCTCTTCTGGCACTAACCTTCTCACTGTGCCTCAATCTCACCTGTCCCACAGTCGACCCCTGGCCCACGTCTTACCTCTGTCCCGGAATGCTCTCCCTCCTCAAATCCACCAAAAGATCACTCTTCCCCACTTCAAAGCCCCACTGAAGGCTCACCTCCTTCAAGAGGCCTTCCCAGACTAAGCCCCACTTTTCCTCAGCTTCCCCTCCAGTCCACATCACCTCAACTCACTCCCTTTGCTCTCCCCCCCTCTCCCTATCACACAGCACTTAGGCATTTATGTATATATGTATAATTCTATTTATTTCTATTGATGCCTGTATACTTGTTTTGATGCGTATGTATCTATAATTTTATTTATTTATATTAATGCCTGTTTACTCGTTCTGATGTCTGTCTTCCCCCTTCAAGACTGTAAGCCCTGTGTGGTCAGGGATTGTCTCTCTTAATTGCTGAATTGTACTTTCCAAGCGCTTAGTACAGTGCTCTGCACACAGTAAGTGCTCAATAAATACAATTGAATGAATATGGGGTTCACGGACTAAACAGGTTTTGAATTCCCATTTTAAGGTTGAGGAAACTGAGGCACAGGGAAGTTAAGTGACTTGCCCAAGGTCACATAGCAGGCAACTGGCATAGCTGGGGTTAGAACCAGCTATGGTTCCAGCTGTACTAACCAGCTGGGGTTAGTACAGTGCTCTGCACATAGTAAGCGCTCAATAAATACGATTGATTGATTGATTAGAACCCAGGTCCTCATTCCCAGGCCTGTGCTCTTTCCAGTAAGCCATGCTGTTTCCCGGTGACTATGGAGGAGAGTACTATGAACCAAAGTTGGGTGGGATTAACCTAGAAAGGCTTTCTAGACTCTGAAACTGCTGTGGAAAACTAGCATTCTATGGTTTGAGACTATGTTCTCACCTGAAGATACAAATTAAGCATTTCTTCACTACCAAATTACAGCAGCCAATCAAATCCCATGTATTCTGGCCTACCCAAGGAAACACTAGAACATCCCCAACATCAATATAATTGATCGAGTTTACCTTACATTTACTGGGCAAGTGGGAGAAAGTAAGAGGGCAATAAAGACTTTATATGGTCTCGTTACATATGCTCTCTAACTGGGGTTCCCAACTATGTCCCTCAAGATATATTTGTATATATCTGTGATTTAGTTTTGTATTTATATTGCTATCTGTTTCCCCCTCTAGACTGTGAGCTCATTGTGGGCAGGAGTGTGTCTGTTTGTTGTTATATTGTACTCTCCCAAGTGCTTAGTACAGTGCCTTGCACACAGTAAGTGCTCAATAAATACGATTGAAGAAGAAAAAGAAGTTTGGTGGGCCTCTTAAGGAGCCCAGATATATTTATGGGAGGGGAGGATGCTAAGGTGATAACTCCTTAAATTCCACCCCATTAGTCCCAAGTAGATTAATTAAAGTGGGACAACCCCCCCTCCCAAAACATCCCAGAATGGTACAGCTATTCATTTTGAGGAGCTTATTATAAAAGACTGCATTTTTGAAAAATAAGATCCTGTAAAAAGGTGATGCTATTCTTAAAAACTTTGCATCAATTTTTTCAATTTTTTTAGGTTAGACAATTGTTCTAAAAAGGAGAGAATCAATGAACAATTTGGGTCTTAGATGGGATTTGGAAGAGCCCTGTTTGAATGTTTCCTGATTATCTAATTTCCTAATTTGCGCTAATCATGTAACTTAAGGGTTTGAGATCAATGTTAATAAATGGAAGTGAAAGCTATCTGCCTAATTATCTGGCAAAGTTGGCAGCCTTCATGTTAAAGAACTAGAGAATACTAATCTTCATCCAGTAACATGAGATTATTGTTAGAGTGTTTTGTTCTTTTTTGTTAGAAAAAGAGGAGTGGAGGGAAATAAAAAGCTACCGTGATATTGAAATGCTAATCTTATTTCATTAAATGGATTGTGAAGGCTGTAACAGGGATCTGCATCCTCAAAGAATAATTTCTTTAAATACCTTGAGCTCAAGATTCTCCTTCAGGCAACTTTTCATCTTTCTCTTTTTTAAAAAAAATACCATTAGATATTATTAAAGACTCCCAATTAAGCTAGAAATTTGATTCAAAGAACAACCAGGCATTGAAGGGAATATGTTAAATGATCACCGTGATGGGAAGATTCACCCATAAATCTCCCTTTAAAAGCAATGTTTTCTTTCCTGCTGCAACTCGTTTGAACAGTACCCTGAAGCCTGTACCCAAAACTGAGCCAGGTATTTAGAAACAGCAAACAACTGCTGTTGCCAAGATGGCCCATCAAATGCTAACTTTTCTGCGTCGTTTTGGCACATGCGACTCTTTGTATCATGTCTAGCAACTTTGCTGTACTCTCCTGAGGGTTTAGAACGGTGCTCTGTACACACTAACCACTCAAGTCCCATTGACTGATACAAATTACTGGAAGGAAATCCCTCCAAGTGTGATTCCCTTCACTCCTTGGAGAATTCAGCCTCAGAATCTCTATTCCAGATGGAGCTTGATGGCTGCTGCTGCTGTTGGAATTGATGTAGGTAGTGTCCCTGGCTCTCATCCAGGGGAAACAGAATTTCCAGGTGAATTTTAGTTGCAAAACAGCAGCATAAGTTGAAGGTGCCAGTCACCTTGAGAAGCAGCATGGCCTAGTGGAAAAGAGCACAGGCCTGGGAATCAGAGGACCTTGGCATTTTGTCTGCTGTGTGACCTTGGGAACTCACTTAACTTCACTGTGCCTCAGTTTCTTCGTCTGTTAAATAGGGACAAAATCCCTGTTTTCCCTCCTATTGTGACTGGGAGTCCCATGTGAGACACGTACTGTGTCTGACCTGTATTTTGCACATAGTTAGCACTTAAATGCTGCAATTATTATTACTAGAAAATTTCAAAACAAAAAAGGGAGTTAAAAAGAGCATGAAACAAGAGGGAGAACTAAATGGGGTTAGAACCAGGCAGGTGAATGAGAATGATCTGTAGAAAGAAATAAGGAGCAGGGCTTCCCTATCACCCAGAACCTCCCCTCTGATGATACCATCTCAGAAGAGAGATAGGAGAAAAACTAAACAAAAGTGGGCAAGAAGTCCCCGAGGCAAATTCTAGTGGAAGGCCTGGAGAACAGGGACCAGAAATCAATTCTAAATTAAATTTACAAGGTATACAAAACTCCATTATTATTATTGTTGTTATTATTATGATTATTATTATTACTGTATTTGTTAAGTGCTTACCTTGTGCCCAGCACTGCTCTGGGGTAGATACAAGGTAATCAGGTTGTCCCACATGGGGCTCACAGTTTTAATCCCCATTTTTCAGATGAGGTAACTGAGGCAGAGAAGTCAAGTGGCAACTGGGATAAGAACCCACATCCTCTGACTCCCAACCCTGTGGTCTTTCCACTAAGCCACGCTGCTTCCATTTTAGCCACGGGGCATTTAGGGGCAGCTGATCTTGAAAGGACCACACTGTGGTCAGAGGATCCACTACACGTGGGGTGGCCCTCTCCAGCAGTCAGGGGACCCATCCCCTCTGCCACACTGCTCTGACTCTACTTCAGCTGCTGCTGAACCCAACACATCTCCGACAGTGCCAGGGTCTGACATGCACTCCAAGAAGCAGGGAGAGAAAAATGTTTCAGGAAGGATGGAAAGGACTACATCAGCTTCTGCTCCAAGCCCACCAGAACCACTGTCAGAGCATAAAATTGTGTACAAACTAGATTCTACCTCCGGGATTTGGAGCACACTACAATAAGTCTACTGGCCAACCAGTCGAACAGTGGTATTTTTTGAGTGCTTACTTTGTGCAGAGCACTGTGAAAAATAATAAATTATGGTACTTGTTATATGCCAAGCTCTGTTCTAAGTGCTGGAGTAGATACAATCAGGCTGGACATAGTGCCTGTTCCACATTGGGCTCACACTCTTAATCACCACTTTTTAGAGATGAGGTGACTGAGGCACAGACAAGCTAAGTGACTTGCCCAAGGTCACACAGCAGACAAGTAGTGGAGTCAGGATTAGAACTCATGACCTTCTTACCCCCAGGCCCGTGCTCTATCCTCTACACCATGCTGCTCTCTCATGCTGTACTAAGCACTTGGAAAAGTGCAAAACACCATTCACTATGCACAGTGAGCTTATGGCCTAGAGACCAGGGACCTTTTGCATGTGAGTCTAAGGTGACGACCACTAAACTACCCTGCACCTTGACTACTGCATCAACCTCCTTGCTGACCTCCCTGCCTCTCATCTCTCCCCACTCCGGTCTATACTTCACTCTGCTGCTCAGATTATTTTTCTGTAAAAGCATTCAGCCCATGTTTCCCCTCAAGACCCTCCAATAGTTGTCCATCCACCTCCGCATCAAAAAGGAACTCTTTCCCACTTGTTTTAAAACACTCGGTCACTTTGCCTCCTCGTATCTTACTTCCCTGATTTCCTACTACAACTTCGCTCCTCTACTGTCAACCTACTCACTGTACCTCTAACACACCTGTTTAGTCTACATCCTGTCTTTGGCCTGGAACACGCTCCCTCTTCATATCTGACAGACGATGATCACGCTCCCCACGTTCAGAGCCTTAGTGAAGGCACATCTCTTCCAAGAGGCCTTTCCCTACTAGGCCCTCATTTCCTCTTCTCCCACTCCTTTCTGCATCACCCTTATACCCAGATTTGCACCCTTTATTCACCCCTCCCTCAACCCCACAGCACTTACATACACATCCATAATTCATTTATATTAGTGCCTATCTCCCCTTCTAGACTGGAAGCTCATTGTGGTCATGGAATGGGTCTACCAACTGTTATACTGTACTCTCCCAAGCATTTACTACAGTGCTCTGTACACAGAAAGCACTCAATGAATACAATTGATTGACTATGGAATCCAATCAATTAACAGCATTTATTGAGTGCCTTAAGTGTGCAAACACTTGGAAAAGTACAATAGAATTAGTAGACAAGAATCCTGCACACAAAGACTTTACAGTCTAGTACAAGAGAGAGGACAGACAATAAAATTACAAATAGAAGGAAGTGCTAAAATATGCAAGATCTTATTTATCAGTGCTACAGAAGATTGCGAGTACTTAGGTGGCACAGAAGTATTGGGAAGGCAGTTGGGGAGATATAGGCTGGGATATTGGAAATTAATTGAGGAAGATCTCTTGGAGAAGATGTGATTTCAGAAGGGCTCTGAAGGCGGAGAAAGCAGTGGTCAGTCAGATATGAAGAAGGAAGGAGTTTGGCCACAGGAGAGATGAGAACAAGGCACAAGAAGTAATTTAATTTGAGAGTAATGAAGAGTGTGAGGTAGCATGTAGTGGGAAAAGAGAGTGGATAAGGAGGAAGGAGAGAACTGATTTGAGTGCCTTAAAGCCAATGGTCAGGAGCATCTGTTTCATGTGGAGGGGAATGGGTAAGCACTGAGAGTTTCTAAGAAGTAGAGTGATGTTTACAGCATGACATTTTAGAAAAATGATTCAGGTAACAGAATGAAGTAGGAGCATGGCCTAATGGAAAGAACACAGGACTAGGTGAGATTTGATTGGCTGCTGTAATGCAGTAGTGAGGAAATACTGAATTTAATTATTATCTTCAGGTGAATAACATAGTCTCAAAGCATAAACTGCTAGTTGTCCACAGCAGTTTCGGAGTCTAGAAAGCCTTCCTAGGTTAATCCCACCTAACTATGGCACATAGAGCTCTGCTCCTTAGTCAAATGAGAAGTAGCATGGCCTAGTTGGAAAAGCATGG